>NC_045974.1:43825042-44060042 GCF_010909765.2 Amblyraja radiata | reverse complement strand
GAACATACTTGTACATTCCAAAAGAGCAGTGCTAAAGTGACTGATATTTTTCAGCTACATTCGAGATGTATGTTATAAATATTACTGACCTCCATTCTGAAATGCTCGCAAGAAATGAAGCACGGAGCATAGGTTAACACCATTTTAAAATAAAAACGGACGAGAGAATTTGTCTCCGCAAAAATGGAAATAGCTTTGATATTGTCATTGTATTTATTGTTATATTTATCACAATTGTATGTATATTGTTTGCTCCATGAGCTTCATGTCAACAAGGAATTTCATTGATAATAAATTCATTAGAATCTAAATTTCATAATTTGTAAACAAATTGCATGAAGAAATCTAAATTTAATAAGTTGATAAATAATACTTCATTGAATTGAGTGGAATAATTATATATATTGGAAAAAACATTCAAAATATATCCAAATAAAATGTAATCCATTACACATTTCAGTATTGCAGCAAAAAGGTATTTCACAGCGAAAAAATGCTGCAAGTTAAATATTAACTGATTGCAATAAAGGTCACATTGTGTAAATAGAGGCTACTTGATGAGGATTGATAAACTGCAGGTGATATTGCAAAAGACGGGCTGGTCTATGAGAGTCATAAGTGACAAAGTTACAAGTTAAACAAATCAGGTGTCATTAAAAAAACATTGTTTAATTGTTGAGTATTTCATAATTACCAAGATTGTGAATGTAATTCCCTTCCCTAAGATACTAAATAGTATGTGATTTTCTTTTAATTTGGTGTTTACCGTGTGGCAAGCTTACCTAAATTTATACTGTAACATTTCCACCAAAAATCACACTCGGCTGCTGCTTTCAAAGCTGGCACATCTGTATTGTTAATTGGAATTTCAAGGCTCACATATAGATTCTCTTATTGGTTATGGAGTTAAAGAGACACTGCCGACGTGGATACAAAACTGGCTGAAGGACAATAAAACAGAAAGTGGTGAATTAAAAATTATTTTCCACACTGAAGGGAAGTGTTATCCGCAGCAGTAGTATTGGGATCATTGTACATAAATGCACTGGGGTGGTGTTCGAGGTATAATTTCAAAAGTTACGGAAATAGAGTAAATAGTACTATTGTTTATTTTTTGAGTATGTGTGTATGCATGTATGTGTGTGTGTGTGTGTGTGTGTGTGTGTGTGTGTGTGTGTGTGTGTGTGTGTGTGTGTGTGTGTGTGTGTGTGTGTGTGTGCGTGTGCGTGTGTGAAAATATGTGTGTGTGTAGTTGTTAGTGTGTGTATATATTCACACTGAACTTTTTAATCTCTCATTTATTATAATGTTTACATTGTACTATGTCTACATATTCTGTTGTGCTGCTGCAAGTAAGAATTTCATTGTTCTATCTGGGACACATGACAATAAAACACTTTTGATGACTAGTTGGGAGGATAATCACAGGCAGGAGAAGGACATGGAGTGGTGAAATGGATAGACATCTGGCACTTAAAATGTAACCAATGTGCTTTCATTTTACTGGGAAGGATGCGAAAAGGTAGGATGGTGAAATAGATCTACGGAGAGAGACATAGTATTCTTGTGGTGTGTGCTCAAAAAATCTGAACAGAGCGATCTCTCATGATGCGTGCACTTAAATCTGAAAAAGTGGCAGTGACAAGCTAAGCAGATTGTTCAAAAGCCGCTATGATCAGGAACACCACCTGAAAGAATGGTGCAAGTAGATACAGTAATAATTTTCAAACTGTTCATGGATGGAAAAAAGGGGGGGATTTTATAGAGCTATTGAAAAAAGGCGGGAGTTGGACTAAATGCTTCAGAAATCTGGCGATGGTGTCTTTTGCGTTCCATCATTCAACAATTATTTTTATGTTACACCAGGAGCCAACCATTTGCAGAAAGTGCCAGCTTTTGTTTTAAAGGGATGCTAGTTCTGCACACAAGGCAAATGCACATGGGGATGTGGGTTACCCAAGTCAGAGATCATGCTCCTAAGGCTGAAAGTGGATCCTGTTTTTCTTTGTTGACCATTGAGTTGCACTGCCTTCCGTTGAAGAGTACGAGGCCCAACTAATACGTGGCATGTAACTGAAAGGATTTCATTTATTAAAATTAGCTCGAACATTATTTTATCCTTTGTCCTAAAAAGAAGTGAGCTGTTGCTGCTTGTGCAATCATTCTCACCATAGGAACGTCTTTTTAAAGTGGCTCTGTGAAAAGGAGATGGTCTACCCTTTCAATTCCAGCCAGAATAGATGCTATTGTCAACCATGTTCCCAGCAAACGCAGGCAAACACATTCACTCAAATGATCAGAATTGTTTACTTTGAAATATGTTGCTTGCAATTGTGCTTGCAACGAGTCAATTAAATATAACTGAAATATTAAAGAAATGTCTGAAAATCAAAAATTGCTGATGTTTGGAGATCAATAAAAAACAGAAAATGCAGGCTGGGGCACACCTGTGGGGAGAGAAACAGGTGGTTCAGGTCAGAGATTTGAAAAAGAGACAAAAGTTTGTAAAGCTGCAGAAAGTGTGGGGGATTGTGATGAATCATTTGTGGGTAAACTATTGGGTTAGGCTGTAAACTTGGTTACCTGGTCAACGAGTCAGTTACTATGTAAGAGCATGGACTAAATAATGAGGGAGTTGCAGAATGCAGAGCAGGATATACCCAGTTCGTCAGACTGGGCTTGCCCTTCACTGCCAGAGAGAAAAAAATGGAAAGAAAACAATGAGATGGACTGATACATACTGAGAAATCAAGTTTCCTGAAACAGTAGTGAAGGTAGACAAAAATGCTGGAGAAACTCAGCTGGTGAGGTAGCATTTATGGAGCAAAGGAATAGGTGACGTTTCGGGTCAAGACCCTTCTTCAGACTGTTGTGGGGGTGGGTGGGTGGGTGGGGGGCGGGAAGAAGAAAGGAAGAGTTGGAGACAGTGGGCTGTGGGAGAGCTGGGAAGGGGAGAGGAAGGAGAGAGAAAGCAAGGACTACCTGAAATTGGGGGTCTTGACCCGAAACGTCACCTATTCCTTCGCTCCGTAGATGCTGCCTCACCCGCTAAGTTTCTCCAGCATTTTTGTCTACCTTCGATTTTTCCAGCATCTACAGTTCTTTCTGAAACACACTAGTGAATTCATTATTGAATCCAGAAGGCTGTGATATGCCCAGATCAGGTGCTACTCCTCAAGCTTGAAGTTGGACCTTTTGCAGTTAGAATCCATGGGACCATAGACTGAAAGGTTAGAGTGGAGTGAGGTGAGAAGTTAATCCAGGCAATGAGAAGCTCAAGTTCATCCCCTGCACACAGTGCTCGGGTGTTGCCCATCATCCTATCATTTCTGTCTCCAAATGTGTAGGAAGCAACTGCAGATCCTGGTTTACACTGAAGATTGACACAAAATGCTGGGGTAACTCAGCGAGACAGGCATTATCTCTGGATAGACAGAATAGGTGATGTTTGGGTCGAGAAGAAGGGTCTCGACCTGAAACGTCACAGATTCCTTCTATCCAGAAGTGCTGCCTGTCCTGCTGAGTTACTCCGGAATTTTGAGTCATTTCTTTCCCCAATATAGATTGAAAAAGGTGCAGGAGAATTGCTGTTTCTCTTGTAGAGACTGTTTCTTTCCCTGGTTAGTGGGAACACAATGTTTGTCCTTTGAACGAAAGGACAAGCATTACGCTCCCTTGCAATCGCAGGTGAAGTGTCGTGGGAAAGAGGGTGGTCGCTGTGGACCCGAGCCGGCAGAGTCACAAAGAACTTGGTCCCTGTGAAATATTGAAAGGAAAGGAGAGGGGAAGATGTGGCTGTTGGAAGAGAAAATTCAATTCCACGTGAAATGTACTTCATTGAGAGTCTTGATGTTTTATTTCAATGGTAAAGAATGTGTCTGCCAATATTTGTGTGTGTTGGTCTCTGCTGCGTTCCTGAGTTAATACAATTGTGGGGAAAATAAATGGCAGCAAGTTTGAAGGAGGCTCTGTTGTGCCTTTATCTATATAAATAAATCATTGTGTGCTTTATTGACAGCAATATAAGTCTACATTGCTTGGAGACTGAAGAAGATACTCTTGTGCGAGTCTGCATGAAGTGGGAGACACAGCATGATGTTCAGAAGTGTTATGACTGGGATGTAGACATTTTCCAGACACACAATGCTGGAGTAACTGTGTGAGTCAGGCAGCATCTTTGGAGAAAAGGAATAGGTGAGGTTTTGGGTTAAGACCCTTTTCTGGACTGAGAGTCAGGGGAGCGGGAAACTGGAGGTGTGAGGAGGTACAAAGAACAAAAGAATGCATTCATTCATTCATTCTTTTGTTCCTTTCACCAGAGATGCTGCCTGACCTGCTGAGTTACTCCAGCATTTTGTGTCTATCTTCGATATAAACCAGCATCTGCAGTTCCTTCCGACACATTTTCCATTAATGTTGACTGTAGAATCAATGAAAAATACCCATTTAAAACAGTCCCTGAGAAATGCAGTTTTCAGGCTAACATTTGAGCACAGGTAATTGTGTAGTAGAAGGGTTAACAGCAGACTAGAGAATCTTTCCTGGTTACTTATTAACATTTGTCATTGCAAAATATTCCCCAGTATTTAAATTTTTAGATGCATGTAAAATCAAAATAAAGTTAAAATCAACAAGTATTTGTATTGAAGTTTGGAATTTCCTGTGATCACGTTTTTAGCTTTGTTTTAGTTGTAGAGATACAATGTGGAAGCAGGCCCTTCAACCCACCAAGTTCATGCTGACCATCGATCACCCATACATTAGTTCCATGTATTAAACAATAGGGGCAACTTTGCAGAAGCCAATTAACCTACAAACCTGCACAATTGTGGAATGTGGGGTGAAACCGGAGCACCCGGAGGGAACCCGCTTTCCTCCTACATGGTCATAGGGAGAACGTATAAACTCTACACAGGCAGCACTCATAGCCATGATCGATCCCAGGCCTCTGGCGCTGTGAGGCAGGAGCTTTCACTGCATCACTGTTCTGCCTTTTTGATGGGTATAATGTCATTTCTTCATGGTATTTTGGACAGAAATGATTTATGTTAGTTTTAGACCAATTAGACCATTGAGAAACATGAATTGCATCAATTGTGTGCAAAATGTACATGATGTATCTATCACACCCCTCTGCCGTAAATGTACATTTTCCCATGCCTTACAAATGACCACCTCAATGTTCCTGAATGAGGTGTTGGCATGGTCATGCCCTGCATCAACATCACGACTGAGGCACCTGCAGTTTGGTGGTGATATTCTTTACAATTTTATTTTCCATTCACTGAAATTTGCATTATGCTCAACAGAAGCACTATCAGCCTCAGTGCATGTGATATTTTTTTGGATCCCCTCCCCCAAAGTGTTTCGAAGAACTGATCTGGTGTGATATCCTTGCCAGTGGGCATTCTCCTTTTTTGCATAATTATGGAAGAAGGGGCAGCAGAGACAAGAGACTGAGAGAGTGAGGCAGCATTGCAGAAGATACTGACTGAGCGAATACATAAGCACAACAAGAGCATCATTATAATTCAAAACTGAAACTTCATTTGTTAGTGATGTTAATCTTGGAAGGTAATTCAGAGAAATTTGACACTGCTAACAGTGGTTTGCCGGTGTATAATGCCAGCTAATGTTTATTGTCACTTGATGTAATGTGAGCAGCTTCTATTACAAATGCACGTGGAAATAAAATGTGAATTAAAGAAATAGAGGCTGTCCTGAGGAATTTAGTTGTAGAAGGTTAGAGTTGTTAATTGGACAAGTGTTGATTTCAACCCTGATTTAACTGATATTCTCACATCCTTCCTCGAAAGTTTCATGAGTTTTTCCAATCCCTCTAACAGTATAGCGCTGCTGTGAAGCATCATTATATGTTATTTCATATGATGTGTCTAAAAATGTCCTGATATTATCATAAAAAAACATTGAGGAATAAAGCAAAGGTATAATATGATGCAGGTTTATCTGTAATGATGGTGACAGCACTCGGCATTTATGCAGGGAGAAATAACTGAAGATGTGACTAAAACACGGAAACACGAGTTGGGGTTATAGAGGTTACTCCGCTACAGCATGCGTTGCTACAGGGCGTGAAATCACTGCAATGCCATAACCCTATCTAACCAATATTTCTCATTCAATATACTGGAGTGTTGGATTGGTCCTTTTAGGATTAAGTTTCCTTCTAGTTCCACATTGTCATAAGGTCATAAGTGATAGGAGCAGAATTAGGCCATTTGGCCCATCAAGTCTACTCCACCATTAACCACTATCTCTCCCTCCTAACCCCATTCTCCTGCCTTCTCCCCATAACCTCTGACACCCATACTAATCACGAATGTATCTATCTCTGCCTTTAAAATATCTATTGATGGCTTCCACAGCCTTCTGTGGCAAATAATTCCACAGATTCACCATCCTCTGACTAAAGACATTTCTCTTCATTTTCTTCCTAAAAGGAACATCCTTTAATTCTGAGGCTGCTACCTCTAGTCCTAGACACTCCCACTAGAGGAAACATCCTCCCCACATCCACTCTATACAAGTCAGATTGTATGGTAGTGCTAAGCACATTGAATAGTCATGTCTGTGAATTGTATTCTGCCTTTGACATTCATGTTACTGAATTCAATAGAATGAATTTCAAACATGGAGTTGAACATCACCTACTGCCAATGGACAATGAATTTCAAGGCAAGTAAGCTTTAACTATCTAAGAGGTAGTAATTACCTCTCAACAACGTCTCTGACCCTAAAAAGATTTAATCTTACAAGTAAGAAGACTCAGTTGAAAATTAATGATGCAGAAAATTAATATTGCAGTTTTCAAAAAAATTAAACACTTTTACTTTTACCTCCTTGCCTTAATCCTATTTGTATTTTTTAAAATATTTTTATTTAGCTTTTGTGTGTGATTTAATGTAGTTTATATATTTTTTTCGACTTCGTGGATCGGACATGGAAATTAGTGTATGTTACATTACTCAGTCTAGTACCTATAAACATGAAGCATGAAAGAAAATCAGAGAATTGAAGAGTGTTTCAAAAACTTTATACTTTTCATTTGGGTTTCTTCTACGTATCTGCAGTGAAATACACACTGAACCTGTGACCCTGGACTTGTGCAGTCTGTCCAAAGAAAGGCCAAGCACATCTCAATCCACAAAAACATTTCTTCCATCGAACGTGTCCAAAGACAGGCAGCTCGATTTGTTACTAACACCTATGAGAGAGAAGCGAGTGTTACCAAACTTCTGAATTCATTGGGGTGGAACCCTCTCCAAGACAGACGTGAAGCTCATCATTTGACCTGTTTTTACAAAATGTTAAATGGTCAGCTCGACATAGATTACAATACCTACACCAAACCCAAACCAATTAGGAGCAGATGAGGGCATTCGAACCAATTTGAGATTCCAGCTACCAAGACAGATGTATACAGCAATTCGTTCTTCCCCCGCACAATTAAAGCATGGAATAATCTCCACCCTACTATAGTTACCCAACCAAATGCAGCTAAATTTAAGGTTGCTCTTTCTTCCCAAAAACCCTTTCTGACTTAAGTCCTCCCTCCACCACCTCCAGTTTAAATTCCATTTGGAATATTTTGGAGGACCAGGAAACCAAGAAACAAGAAACAACTGTTGGCAATCTAATTTGCTTGGCACGCTGGTATGATGTGTAGATCACTCCTGCAAAAGCAGATCATTACAGATGACGTGAAATCACCTTATGGTGATATGAAGGAGATGGCATGAATTGTGCAAAATTGGAAACTGAATGTGGGTGAAACTACTGATGACAATGCAACTCACTGCAAGGAATGGTTGAACCACAAAAGAAACAAAGACTTGGTTTACATTATTACGTTCAGGGTAACACACAATACATTATTGATAAGGAGGTACTTTTGAGGCATTGTAACTGATGTAAAGTTGAAAATGTGGTGATAAATATGTCCACAACAAGTTCCCATAATCAGAAATATGTTAGCCACCTCAGGTGTTGTACTGATGTCCATCAAAGGATACGTATTAATTAGGGATAATTCCCATCCGATTCAAAATAGCACCTGGTGACCTTTAAAATTCACCTGAAGGCCAACTGAGATGTTCATGTCTTCGAGGAGACAACATTCCTGATAATGCAACACCTACTCGGCACTGAATAACCAGAGGTTTTTTTCTCAGGACCGTGACCTGATTGCATTGCCTACTGACTCAAGACATGAAGGTGCAACCGCTAAACCACAGCTAATTCTGTAGATACTTAAGAGGAAACAATGCATGCACAATGGAGAAAGGAAGTACATATGTTGGAGTGGGTAATAGTTAATTTGGACTATAAATGAACCTAGTATGTGTCCGTTTAGTAGTTGATAAACAGTGAAAATGTGTCCATTTGTGCCAAATGAATGTTTTAGCAGGTTCCATATAATTCAATGAAGATACAGATAGGATATATATGGAACTAATTTATAATTATAAATCTTGTTTATAACAAAAACATTGGATTATTATTAATATTAGCCTTAAATTCAATTAGGAATTTGGAGGTTTCGAGGAAAGGTATCGTGTTAGTGACCAACTATAGGCCTCCTAGGGGCAGGTCAATCATGAGAGTGCTGTTTCCATTTCTCTCTAGTTCTTCCAAGTACTGGACGGTGAGCATGTTAGATAAGCTCATTGGTCAAGTAATGCCAAAGGAAAGTTTGTGCCTTTTCAATGCCAGGATGAAACACTTTCCAAGTAAAAGGAGAGAGATTCTGATTTTATTTCAAAACACTAAAGCACAAATAACAATTTTTAAAATTTTAAATGGGTTCAGAGGAATATGGGTCAAAACACTGATAAAATAGTACAAGCCCAATATGCAGGC
Source organism: Amblyraja radiata (assembly GCF_010909765.2). Taxonomy (NCBI): domain Eukaryota; kingdom Metazoa; phylum Chordata; class Chondrichthyes; order Rajiformes; family Rajidae; genus Amblyraja; species Amblyraja radiata. The sequence continues at coordinate 44,051,162 of NC_045974.1, read as the reverse complement.
TTGGTATGCGTGGACAAGATGTGGCAAAAGACCTGTTTCTTAGCTATGTTTTCAGCTCAAACTATTAAAAGGGAATTGCTGCCACAATTTTACTTTATAAGTTGTTACAGGAAAAAAATCTAAGTGTGGTAAGGGGAAGGTATCTATGTAAAATTACAAGTCACCTTGTTGTACCCATGTTTCTTCTAACCACTCACTGTTGAGGAAACTATTGGACTTTGAGGAAACTATTGGACTAATTTGGTTTTCAAATGTTTCTTCTTTGTAAAAACATATTGCGGTCCATTGTTGCTGCATTTGGGTCAGATGACCACTTGCCTCTCATCCCAGTTGTCAAGAGATTTGCCTATAGATTTTCTTTAGGGCGAATGGAAGGGCATGAGAAGGGCTCTGCAGAACTATCATGGCATGCAGCATAAACACAAAATGCTGGAGTCACTCAGCCAGACAGACAGTTTCAGGTCGAGACCGTCCTTCGGATGTCTCGACCCGAAACGTCACCCGTTACTTCTCTCCAGAGATGCTGCCTGTCCCGCTGAGTTACTCCAGCATTTTGTTTCTATCTTAGCATATGAAGTTTGATTCAGATTATTTTGATTTGGAGAAATTAAAAAAAAGATAATGTATTAAATTTCACTAACTTTGCATGATACTAATTGTAACCAGCTGAGCATACAAATGTTATGTGAAACCTATCTACTATCTTACACTATGTTTATAATTTCTTGCATAATATTTACTATGTCTAAGAGAAAGATTACAAGAATTTGCCTTTACAATCTTATGATGCCTTATAATCAATTAATAATGTTAAAAATGGATATGTAAGCAGTTTAAGGAATTATCTGACATATTGCACATATTGGGATCAACAGACAGAACACGATAATGACAAATAAACTATATTGAGATATTGGTTAAGGGACTATCATGTTCAAGTCATGTTCTGGCATCTATATATATACTTATTCTGGCTGACATAGCTTCAATTTGAATATTTCCTCTGGATTACGATACCTCTGACAATGTATTCTGGTATTTCTGGTATTTCATTGGGATGTTGATCAGGATAGTACTAACGTTCTGGGATAGGACATCAACACATGGCATTCTGGATCAAAGATGGCAATGGGTCAAAGCCAACAGCTAATCCCATCCTGGAACCTTTATAGCATACTGAAATGGGGTCACCATTGGGCAGATTTTCAATAGGATCACCATTTGTGACAGGCAAGGCCCACTTTTGTTTAAAATGCACAATGTGAATGTGCTCATAATATTATAGAACTTTTAAGGCACAGAAGATATTCAGAACTATGAAATATGGCCATAAGTAGGCCATTGGTGCACTTGTGAATGCTCCGCCTTACAACAAGATTATAGTTGATCTTCCAGTTCCAAGCCGTTCTTCTGCTGCCTCTTAATTCCTCTATCCAGAAAGCTAACAATCACAACTTTGATTGTCCTTACAGACCCTTCGCAGCTTTCTGGAGTAGAAAATGCTCAAGGTTTGCCACCCTCTGAGTGATTTCTCTTTTCATTTGGTCATAAATATTCCACCTCTAATTTTAAGACAATGATCCTTAATCCGAGACTCTTTAGTCAGCAGAAACATCCTCCCCATACCTACACTGTTAAACCCTCTCAGACTTCATTGGCCAGGACTCTCTTGTAAAAGAGATTTTTAATCTCAATGAGACTTATCCTGGTTAAATAAAGGTTAAAAAAAAAAAAAAAATTGGCTATGCTTCAAAGAGGTCACTGTTCATTAGTTTATCCCTGAGGGATTGGAAGCCCTCTCGATCCCTCACACGACAGTCCTGCCAACATAAGAACCAGTTTGGTGAATCTGCACTTCTCCCTCTCTCTCTCTAATGTTATCCCACTTTTTAAGAAAGGCGGGAGAGAGAAAACAGGGAATTATAGACCAGTTAGCCTGACATCGGTGGTGGGGAAGATGCTGGAGTCGATTATAAAAGATGAAATAGCCCTACATTTGGATAGCAGTAACAGGATCGGTCCGAGTCAGCATGGATTTATGAAGGGGAAATCATGCTTGACTAATCTTCTGGAATTTTTTGAAGATGTAACTAGGAAAATGGACAAGGGAGAGCCAGTGGATGTAGTGTACCTGGACTTTCAGAAAGCATTTGATAAGGTCCCACATAGGAGATTAGTGGGCAAAATTAGGGCACATGGTATTGGGGGTAGAGTGCTGACATGGATAGAAAATTGGTTGGCAGACAGGAAACAAAGAGTAAGGATTAATGGGTCCCTTTTAGAATGGCAGGCAGTGACCAGTGGGGTACCGCAAGGCTCGGTGCTGGGACCGCAGCTATTTACAATATACATCAATGATTTGGATGAACGGATTCAAAGTAACATTAGCAAATTTGCAGATGACACAAAGCTGGGTGGCAGTGTGAACTGTGAGGAGGATGCTATGAGAATGCAGGGTGACTTGGACAGGTTGAGGGAGTGGGCAGATGCATGGCAGATTAAGTTTAATGCGGATAAATGTGAGGTTATCCACTTTGGTAGCAAAAACAGGAAGGCAGATTACTATCAGAATGGCATCAAGTTGGGAAAAGGGGAAGTACAACGGGATCTGGGGGTCTTTGTACATTAGTCTCTGAAATTAAGCATGCAGGTACAGCAGGCAGTGAAGAATGCGAATGGCATGTTGGCCTTTATAAAAGAGGAGTCAAATATACGAGCAAAGAGGTCCTTCTGCAGTTGTACAGAGCCCTAGTGAGACCACACCTGGAGTATTGTGTGCAGTTTTGGTTCCCTAATTTGAGGAAGGACATTCTTGCTATTGAGGGAGTGCAGCGTAGGTTTACAAGGTTAATTCCCGGGATGGCAGGACTGTCATATGCTGAGAGAATGGAGCGGCTGGGCTTGTACACTCTAAAGTTTTGAAGGATGAGAGGGAATCTCATTGAAACATATAAGATTGTTAAGGGTTTGGACACGCTAGAGGCAGGACACATGTTCCCGATGTTGGGGGTCCAGAACCAGGGGCCACAGTTTAAGAATAAGGAGTAAGCCATTTAGAATGGAGACGAGGAAACACTTTTTCTCACAGAGAGTTGTGAGTCTGTGGAATTCTCTGCCTCAGAGGGCGGTGGAGGCAGGTTCTCTGGATGCTTTCAAATGAGAGCTAGATAGGGCTCTTAAAAATAGCGGAATCTGGGGATATGGGGAGAAGGCAGGAACGGGGTACTGATTGTGGATGATCAGCCGTGATCACATAAAATGGCAGTGCTGGCTCGAAGGGCCGAATGGCCTACTCCTGCACCTATTGTCTATTGTCTCTCTCTCTCTCTCTCTCTCTCTCTCTCTCTCTCTCTCTTCCACTTGCATGTGTGTGTATGTGTGTGTGTATATATTCCACATGTGGGTGTATGTTTATATTTATGTGTGTGTATGCATGTACACACCCACGCACACACAGACCTATATATATATTGTGTGTACATTCCAAATGTTGTCTCATTCAGGCCCTATATAATTTTGTAAGGCATCCTTGCTCATGTACTCAACCTCTTAGAGTAAGACCAATACATCACTTAACTATCTAACAGCTTCTCTGCCTTCATGATGCATGTTAGCTTTCAGCTAGCTTTCAGTGTGACTTGGTGCAAAAATAATGCACCAAGATTATTCTTTAACACATGATAGCTATTGTGTTGGTGTCCAAACATACTGAGCATAGTGATGTGTTGATGGCCATGGTCACTCTTTAGGCAATGACCTCAGGGTTATCGTCTTTGCAGTTTAGTACGGGATAGTTGAAGATGATTAATATTGTTACAAAACATTCGACATATGCATTGGTTTTATATGGCGTTCACTTATACATTTCTTATTGAACCAGGGTTTGTCCTCTGACTTGATAGTAGTGAAGTATATGCCAGACCATGAGATTACAGGTCGTGATGAGATGCATTTCCTCCATTTTGGTCAAAGACCCTCAGCACTCTAAAGATGCCCAGCTTTGGACCTGTTCAGCTTTTCCATCCTCAGGATAGTACAAAACATTTTTCACCATTGAACTGCTATTTCTGCCCCGTGTTCATCATAACCACTCTGTAATAAAGCCTTAGATATGGTCAGGGTACGCCTTTAAGACAGAGAGAAGAAAGTATGGTGAAGTCAGCCTGTACTCAGTATAACCTGGGGAAATTTAGTATTTCCACTGGCCATTCGAAAGGTGTATCATCTCACTTTTCTCTGTAAGGTTCACAATTCTCAATCTTAATGCCTGGATTTTTACATCCATTTCACAAAGTCTAATGACGGATCAGGATAACGTCATCAATACTTTATCTGGATCTCTGTCTCGCACCATCTTTTTAGAATGTGTAGATGTTTTAGAATGTGTAGATGTTTTAGAATGTGTAGATGTTTTAGAATGTGTGGATGCTATTGCCCTCGATGATATTGAGCTAATATAGTATGATAGATAGTTAGGCTGTTCTTCCAATAAGCTGTTTTCTTTCTCAGCGGGTATTCAGCTTTCAACAATTCAATTCCTTCTGTCACCATTTCTTCACCCATTCGTCATGTTAATTTATGTTGGCTCGAGTCTTTTCTTTCCGAACTTCTTTCAAATCATTTTTATCAGGTTTTACTTTTGTCCTTTCTATATCTCTTTATTTGGTACTTTGATATACCTCCTTTGACTCTTCAGCCAAATTATTGGAACTGATTAATTTGGGAACTAAGCACTGGAGTTGCTACTGAACCCTGAGGAAGGGTCTCGACCCGAAACGTCACCCATTCCTTCTCTCCCGAGGTGCTGCCTGTCCCGCTGAGTTACTCCAGCTTTTTGTGTCTATCTTATGCCTACTGGAGTTGCTGCTATGATCACTTGTGGCAGTTCTTCTGATTGCTGAGTCTTTGGAGTGTTGAGTGTTAGGATATTCCGTTGCTTTGCTCAACATCATGTAAACCAGTACAATGTTATATATTTTAATCCTGATGTTTAGTTTAGAGATACAACGCAGAAATAGGCCCTTCGGCCCACCAAGTCCATGCCGACTAGCAATCCCCGCACACTAACACTACCCTACAAACACTAGAGGCAATTTTACATTTATACCAAGCCGATTAGCCTACTAACATGCACATCTTTGGAATGTGGGAGGAAAGCGGAAATCCCGGAGAAACCCACGCATGTCACGGGGAGAACGTACAAAAATTCCGTACAGGTAGCACCCATAGTCAGGATGGAACCCGGGTCTCCTCGGCTGCAACTCTGTTGCCTCTTTGTGTGATGATTTGTATCTATTGTAAAATACAAATAAATGTGAAAATCTCACAACACGTCATTTATGACAGCAATAGTCCTTTCAGTTTCTGATGAGACGTCCCGTCTTTACAGAGATGAATCAAATTGCTAAAAAAAACTGCATAAAATATGTATACTTCAATTTTGAAAATATTATAATCCGGTTTACAATTCACATGCAAAGCATGTTGGCAGATCACAAAATGCCATCAGACTGCTATCAAATCCTCCTTTGGAAGTATGCTTCTGACAAGTGCAAACACATGAAAATCAAACAATGACAATTGATCACTGGAAGTCAATTAAAAAGATTTAACACATTGGTTTGTTCTTTATTTATTTAAGTAATCCAACACATTTTATTATGTAAGTGAATCAGTTAAGTATTCTTGTTAAATTGAAAGTTTACAATTCCTGTGCATTCAATTATCTTTCAAGGCGCATCTCCATGGTATCAAATAGGCTGTTACTTTATCATATTTACAAATAACATACTTGTTTTTGGGAGAAGCAAAATATGCCGTGCAAAATATTGTAGCATTTACATGTGAATTATGTGGATAGTTTTACAGCGTTAAAAAATCTAAATGTATTCGTTTTTTGAATTTACACAAATTGTTTCTGCTTCTGGTTTTCTCTATAAGGCTGCATATTCGATTTGCATTAATTTTCCAATTGTTAATAGTTTGTGTATCGAAGTGTATTGTTATTTTCCAGTAGTCGCCTTAGTTTTCTTCTAATTTATAGGAACCTTGTGGTAAATCCCCTGAGCTGATCTCTAGTTAAGTGAATCAAAGCCAAAATGTTATGCCTACAATGGGTATTTCTGGAATAACTTTTCTAAAAATTCCTTTCATATTTTGAATTTTAATTCGGCATGTAACAACACAACACATTTAAGTTGTATCATGGTCAGACATTAAAACTGACCCTTGTACAGCTGACCACACTGAGTAAGGAAATAATTGCTCTCTTTTTTGAATGAGTGCTCTGGAGTTAGAAAGTGGAACATGATATGTTTCCATTACCCAAGTATTTATCAGATAACATTTTGTAGAATGAAAAATGCTGAAATACTGAAATAATTAAAACCTTGCTGAAGAGGTGCTGGTTTCAGATAGTATATAATGAATTGGCATTTTCATGTGAATTATGTGTATAATTTTATGGTACCATAAAATATTAATATATTTGTTTTTTTGAAAAGTTAATTAATTTTCATAGAGCCATAGAGCATGAAACAGGCCCTTTATCCCAATTTATCCATGGGACCAAATTGCCCCATCTGAGCAAATTCCATCGGCCCACATTTGGCCCATATCCCCAGCCCCATATTCTCCATCCAGTCGGCTAGTTCTCTCTGGATTCCATGCAATCTAACCTTCCAGAGCAGCCTACCATGTGGAACCTTACCAAATGGCCTGAGTAACTGGGTCCAAAATCACAATCCTTGCTTGTAACATTGTACGAGTCACAGTCTTGCAGCACAAGAAGGAAGAACCCAATCATTCCTACCGTTTCCTTCCATCAAGCAACTTTCAAACCATTTTATTGTACTCTTCCCCATTCTTCACCAACAGCCTGTGTGAGATCTCATTGAGAACCTAAAAATCCAGGTATATCACATCCTCTGGTTCCCCCTTAAGTGTTTCACTCAATACATCCTTAAAGAACTGACAGACATGTCAAATGTGATTTCCATTTCACTAATCCACGTTGGTGATGATGATACATTATTGTCACTTGTACCTAGCTAGTTGCAGGGAAATACTCAACTTTTGCATACACAGGACACAAAAGAGTCACTACAAAAGCACCAATAAAGTTACAAAAAGTACTCATCCCTTCCTCGTTATCCCCCTTCCCCCTCTCCCCGCCCAAGAGTCCTGATTAGTTCTCGGCGACAGGGCCCAATTCAGGCACTGACCCCACCCTATCCCAACCTGATCACCTCGCCTCGACCACTCGCTCCGCAGCGGCATCTCTCCGTGCCCCGGTGCCCGTGGGGCGGGTCAGGCCTGCTCACCGGGAGTGTACCGAGTGACCGACTGGTGGTGCCATCGAGTGTGGCAGCCTCGCCTGCAGCTGTTCGTACCTTCATCCATTTTTTTAATATTTAGTCTGTCAAAAAGTTCTGTTTTGGAGGTCTTTTAGTCTTTTTATGGGGGGGGGGGGGGGAACTGTTTTTCACAGTCGCTACCTGGGTCGAGGATATGTCTTTCCTCCGAGCCTCATCTTCGCCCCCTCCTACCATCTGGATTGGTGCGGCCTTTCCTGCCGGAGACCGGCCACAGCTTCAGCGGCGGCGTAGCACTGAGGTACCATCGCGGAGCGGCCGATGCCTTACCGAGGTCACCGTGTTGAAGCTCCGGAGTGCTGGGACTGCCGACTTTAACTCCATGGAGCTGTGGTCTGCGGAGCCTCCAACCACGGGCGGCGCTGACTTTAACACAGCTCCGCCCAGCTCGGCCTGTGGACTTCGAGAGTCACGGCCTCCGGTAGGAAGCGGCCGATTCGGACACTCGAAGCCGCTGAGAGTGTTCTTCCGACGCTGGAGTACCATCTTCCGGCGAGAGGGCCTGAAACATCGGGCCGACGGAGCGGCGAGTGCGGAGGAATCAAATAGGCCCCGACCACGGGTGAACAAGAGGAAGAGGACTGAACTTTGTTGCCTTCCCTCACAGTGGGAAACATTGATTCCGCAGTGGGGGATGTTTTATGTTAAATTCTACAGTGTTGTGTTTATCTTATATATGTGCTGCATGGTAACTCAACTTTCACTGCACCCATTGGTGTATGTGACAATAAATGTCCTTTGCCCTTTGCCCTTTGTATCTGCTCACCAGGGGTGTATCTGCTCACAGGGGTGTATCTGCTCACAGGGGTGTATCTGCTCACTGGGGTGTATCTGCTCACCAGGGGTGTATCTTCACATTGTGTTTTTGATTTTCTGTTTTTGGATTGAATTCTGTTTTTAATTTGTGTCTGTGATGTCTTTATTACTTATTTTATTCCAATTATATGTTTTTATTCCGATTAATCTATGTAAGGTGTCCTTGAGATGTCTGAAAGGCGCCCATTAAATAAAATGTATTATTATTATTATTATCTGCTCACCAGGGGTGTATCTGCTCACTGGGGTGCATCTGCTCACTGGGGTGCATCTGCTCACCAGGGGTGTATCTGCTCACCAGGGGTGTATCTGCTCACCAGGGGTGTATCTGCTCACCAGGGGTGTATCTGCTCACCAGGGGTGTATCTGCTCACCAGGGGTGTATCTGCTCACTGGGGTGTATCTGCTCACTGGGGTGTATCTGCTCACAGGGGGTGTATCTGCTCACCGGCAGAGGGCTGGCCCGCTGATACCTCTCAATCATTTCATTACTTCCTAAGTGTCTTGATATCACATCCTCTTTTGTGGTTCGCTGTTTATTTTTTTATTTTATTGTTATTTTATTTTATTTTTAATCAAAAATATTTATTCAAATATTAAAATAATATTTACAATACAATAAAATAAAACACCACCATAATACAAGACGAACAAATACGCTAAGCAACTGCTAAACAACTATATTGCAATCCTTGTCCAGGATACATTCAACTCCCCTCGGTGCCCAGCGGTCGCGGAACTCCCTCAGGGTGCCCGTAGACAGGGCGTATTCCCTTTCTATCCGCACCCGGGCACGGACGTATCCCCGGAAAAGGGGCAGGCAGCCGGCTCGGGTAGAGCCCTCCACCACCTGGTGCCTTGACTCGCGGATGGCCAGCTTGGCCATGCCCAGGAGCAACCCAACCAGGACATCTTCAGCCCTACCCTCTCCCCTACGCACAGGGTGTCCAAAGATGAGGATGGTGGGTGAAAAATGCAGCCAGAAGGCAAGGAGCAGCCCCTTTAGGTATTGAAACAGTGGCTGCAGCCTCACACACTCCATGTACACGTGGTACACAGACTCTTCCAGCCCACAAAAGTGGCAGGCGGCTGGCGAGTCTGTGAACCGCGAGAGAAACAGGTTGCAGGGAACTCCTCGGTGCAAAACCCTCCACCCCAGTACCCCATGTAGAGGGGGAAATGTGCTTCGCTGTTTGCCCTGTCCTGCCTTTTATTACATCATTGGGTCATTTGTTCTATCCTTTGATGCACAGGATTCTATTCATCCAGAAAACATACGTTGGAGAATGGTACCTACAGCAGCTTTATCTTTCGTCTTTGGAATGTAGGTCACCGGTCCCTCAACTCTGTACCACTGTCTGGTCTTCTGTGCTCGGAACCTTTGGACCAACCGTGGAGTGACAGCGCACATCCGTGCTGACCAAAGATGCTTCCTCTAAGTTGGTCCCATTTGCCGGCGTTTGGTCCATATCCATCTTAACCATTCCTATCCATGTACCTGTCCAAGTGTCTTTTAAATGCTGTTATAGTACCTGCTGCAACTACCTCCTCTGGCAGCTCATTCCCCCACCACACAATCTATTTCTAATTAGTTCACTAGTATAATTCACGTGCCCATTCTAGCTGGACATTAATGACACTGGAGTGTTCGAAGTTGTCCTGGTTTGGTTGTCGGAGTGAAGGACATGGTGGGAAGGGATTGGCTTGGTACTTGTGTCTGTGTGTGTAGATCCAATCTTTGGGGTGGGATGGTGGAATCATTGGGCCATTGCGGTGGTGTTAGAAGATCACAGTGGTATGAAGGAAATAGCAACAGAGGCACGGAGGATCGAGGGATTACGGCAGAAGATTCAAGGCTGGTATTTTTGGGAAATGTTGGTGTTTATGGGTGATGCAGAGGACATTTGTTGTGGTGCTTCCGGTGCACATGCTGGACTGGACGTGGCCACAACAGATGATAGCAGGCCAACTGGTCCACACCTCCACTGTGATACCCCAAAAAGATCATTGGACAATGGATATGTTTGTGAATGTTGACCAGGTAACAGTGAAGGGTGGAGGCTGAGGTCAGGATGCTGATCCGATGTTCAGGCTGATGACAGTAGAGCAATTTCAAAGCAGAAAGTGCTGGATTGAACGTCCAGAATGAGATAAAATGACCCAGAAATGGTTACTATTATGTTTCATTTCATGAAAAGTAGATTTGTAATAATCTAATGCTGAAATCAAGAGTACTGCATGATTTAATTTCTCACTCCCTATTCTGTATTGACAAGAAATTAGCTGCTTTTCCACTGTGACCTCATGATTAAACACACTTGTTCTTGTCGAGGGGGAGATGAGCGAGAGAGAGAGAGGAGAGAGATAGAGAGAGAGAGAGAGAGAGAGAGAGTAGAGAGAGCGAGGAGCAGAGAGAGAGAGGAAGAGAGCGAGAGAAGAGGCGAGCGAGGAGAGAAGAGTAGAAGAGAGAGAGAGAATAGAGACAGAAGAGAGAAGAGAGAGCAGATAGAGAGAGAGATAGACTGGCAGAAGAGGAGAAAAGCAGAGCGAAACATGAGAAGTAGACCTAAAAGAGAGCGAAACATGAGAGAGAACAAAGAGAGAGAAAAGAGAAGACGAGATCAAAACGAGAGCTGAAAAAGCGAGAGCAAGATGATGAGCGAGAGAGATAGAGAGCGATCGAGAGAGCTAGAGCGTAGAGAGAGAGAGAGCGCTAATAGCAGATAGAGATAGCTAGCTCTCACTCTATCTCTCTCTCGTCGATCGTCTTCTCTCTCTCTCTCTCTCTCTCTCTCTCTCTCTCTCTCTCTCTCTCTCTCTCTTTCTCTCTCTTTCTCTCTCTTTCTCCCCCACCCTCTTTCATTGTTGTTAGGTTATCTGGAACAATTGTAGCAAATATAATTCTCACTTGGATGCTGAAGCCAAATAACTGCATCAGTTATTTCACTGAAACTCTATGGAAACTGGTAAAGACGGTCCTCCAGTAATGATCTCTGACGTCGACTGGCATTTGTAAACATTCATGTGCGATCAAAAAATAAACATACTATTAGAAAGAATGAGAAATTAAACCATTGAAAAATCAAAACACCTGAAGATAATAGAAAAATGTTAATTTAGTGTATTTTAATGTTTTAATTAAACAGATATAATTTTCTTGTTTTCTATCGCACTTCTCTCCATCAAAGGTATGGAGTTGTTTCTATGTTGGGAATCTTGCAGAAATTTGTACTCCACTGTTGGACCTCATCTGTGCAAAAGTCCTGATATGTTCCACAGTTATAGAAACTGTTCCCAAGGGAAATACAGGGCATTTTTGTGGAGATTTTGCACTGTGATGTTCTGAGTATTAGCTTTACTTTTAGGTTAAAAATACAGTGAGGAAACAGGCCCTTCAGCCCACAGAATTTGTGTCGACCAGCGATTATCGCGTACACTAGTGTAGCTGGGACATGTTGGCCGGTGTGAACAAGTTGGGCCGAAGGGCCTGTTCCCACTCTGTATCATTCTATGACAAGCACTATCCGACAATAGGGACAATTCATAATTTTTTACTATGGACAGTTAACCTACAAACCGGCATGTCTTTGGAATATGGAAGGGAACCGGAGTACCTGGAGAAAACCCACACAATCACTGGGAGAACGTACAATTTCCATACAGACAGCACCCCGGACGGAGCCAGGGTCTCTGACACAGGAAGTCTATCACTGTACCATCCTACGTGCCATTGTGCCACTTTGACGGGGGAAGCAGAGTGCAATTTGTACTTGATACATTAACAATACAAAATACAACATAGAATTGTATTTGGATGTCTTTGTGAATTTTTCCGTACGGTAACTTTAATTATTGGGGAAAAGTCCGATTTTTTAAAAGTGGTTTGTCTCATTCCTCCTTCAGTGTGTGTAGTTTAGAGATAGAGTGTGGAAACAGGCCCTTCAAGCCCCCCGAGCCCGCACCAATCAGCGATCCCCGCACATTAAAACTACCCTACAGGCACTAGGGACAAATTACATTTATACGAATTATATTGGAGTGTGGGAGGAATCCAAAGATCTTAGAGATAACCCACGCAGGTCACGGGGAGAATGTACAAACTCTGTGCAGATAGCACACATAGTCAGGATCGATCCTGGGTCTCTGCCACTGTAATGCCCCTGTCCCACTTAGGAAACCTGAACGGAAACCTCTGGAGACTTTGCGCCCCACTCAAGGTTTCTGTGCGGTTCCCAGAGGTTTTTGTCAGTGTCCCTACCTGCTTCCACTACCTGCAACCTCTGGAAACCACCTGCAACCTCCGGGAACCGCACGGAAACCTTGGGTGGGGCGCAAAGTCTCCAGAGGTTTCCGTTCAGGTTTCCTACGTGGGACAGGGGCTTAAGGCAGAAACTCTACCGCTGCACCACTGTGCCACCCTATTGGTTTAAGCACAGTCATTGTGGGCCGAAGGGTCAATTCCTGAGCTTTCCTTGTGTAGACTGTGCTATAACCAATGCATAGGAGTTTAATGACGGTGTCCTTGTTATCGAGATGCTCCTGGGCTAATGCAGGGCCAGGGAGTGTTCATATGCATCATGACCAGCGTGACAAAGCACTTCATGATAGTGGATGTCAAAGCCACTGGACGGCCGGCATTAAGATATGCCATCTTGCTTTTCTTAGTCTACGGATGTTAATGGTCAACTCAGATGTAAAGTTAATGGTCTTCGTAAAGCAGTGAGAGCTTCAAACTGGAGTCAACAGATGTTAAAGAGGTCTGTGAATACTCTTGCCAGCTGTCTGTGCAAGTCCTGAGACTGAGGCAAGGAACTCCTTCCAGGCCAAGTGCTTTCCCCAGATTCTGCCATGAACGTTGATGTGACATCAGTGATCATGGATACAGGTGCAGCTGATGCTGTCGTTCCACAGAGCATCTGTTTAAAGGAAGCAGACAATGCTTTGAGCTAGTTACAGAGCGGCTCATATTAGCTGCCTGACTGCACTTTGCAGTTAGGATTGTATAGTGCTTTATTTGTCACATGGTACAGTGGAATTATTTTTTGTAGATCGTTCAGTACATGTATGAATATACCGTACGTAAGCATTTACATACATCGATAATAGGCATCTCAGATACAGTACAAGTCTATAGCAGTAGTAGACACAAAAAGCTGGATAACTCAGTGGGACAGGCAGCATCTCTGGAGAGAAGGAGTGGGTGACATTTCGGGTTGAGGTCTTGCTTCAGACACAATCTGAAACATCACCCATTCCTTCTCTCCAGAGATACTGCTTTCCCACTGAGTTACTCCAGCTTTTTGTGTCTATCTTCGGCTTAAACCAGCATCTGCAGTTCCTTCCTGCGCATATAACAGTAGTACACTGAGACAGTATACAATCGCCAGTTTAGAGCCATTTTCAAGTCCCAGTTGTTGTAAGTGCATGGATCTTGACCTGCCCATGAAGGCTTGTTGTCCTGGTGGCGTTGCAGGGTCTTGGAGAGATGCCAGCTTGCCCTGACATAATCAATGAGTGTCCAATAATGGGAATATAACCATTTTGTCCTCATTTTATTCTTCAATAATCTGCTTTGCCATTGATAAAGATGTAGCCAATAGTAAAGATGTAGCTTTAAGACCACCCATCCTCCTATAAGACCACCATCCTCCTCTTTTCACCCAACTAATTGGCAAATAAAGGTTAAATGTTAGGAACCAAAACTGAAACGTTAGATCCTTTCGCACTAATATTGATTTGGGTCCTCATTCAGAACAATTGGCCCAGCTCAGTGGTAGTCAACCCCGGGACATTGCTGGATTCCTTGGCTCAGGATGATTACAATTGCTACATTTACGATATAACTTTTTAAGGTAATGTACGAAATTGCTTGTTTAACAGTTAACATTTAGCAAGATTGACGTCCATAAACCAGTTAAGGAACGTAGGCAAGATTCATAAAAATACTTTTGTAAGTGGTTCATTGGACTGCCCTCAACTATAGTCCCTGTCCTATCCATTGTATATTGCATTTAAAATTGTAAGAGTTGATTGCATGATGAGGCATGGGGGAATTCCCATATCTGCTATTACATGGATCAGCGCATTAATACAGCCAAACTTGACGCCATTGGACTATTGTATTTCCTCAGTACTTTTCTTTCATAACATCAGAGATGCACTTGTTCTGGGTGGGTAAAGGGCCTGTCCCACTGACGCGACTTTTCAGCGACTGTCTTCGACTTTCAAACTCGAGGGCACTCGCCTGAAAAACCTCGAGCTGGACCGAACGTCAGCGATGAAACCGCGAGCCGGATCGACCGTCTGCACATACACACACACACAAACACATCGCAAAGGTGGGGGCCAGGGAAAGTGGGGGAGCGCTATCTGAAATTCACACCCGCGATGAACAGGAAGGTAAAAGATGGCTGGCACAGTTATGGTAAGTTCTTTAGAGAGTTAGAGTGCGCAGGGGGGGGGCTGCGGGGCGGTGGGGGGGTGAGAATGGGAGAGAAGGGAGGAGGAGTGGAGACACTTTTAAGAAGACAGGCAACTTATAATAAAGTTTAGCGGGCATTTTACATTACCGGTCGGTTTTCCTTGGCTCTAAGAACTCCAATGACCAAATTAAAATGCCCGGTCTGCAAAGGAGATCACCTACGGCTACCTCGACTTCCTCGCGACTCCACTCCACTGCACTACGAGTTCAAAGGAACCATGCCGATCAATATTTTTCTCGCGGAATTTTTTCAGCATGCTGAAATATTTTCCGCGACCAAACTGAGGCCACGAGTATGCGGGAACTTCCCTCGAGCATGAAGGAGAGTACCACTGACCTCCTAGGACCACCTAGGACCTCCTAGGACCACGTGTCGACTATGCTGCGAGTTTGAGTCGAGCGCAAACTCTTCTAAACTTGCAAATTAGGTCGCCACAGTGGAAGAGCTCCTTAAGAGACTAGAATTGCAATGTAACAAATAATTTTAAAGAGTACTAGACCAAGTACAGACCCGTTGGGTCTGCTCCCCCAACGCACCCATTCCCTACCCGTAGCCCCCACGGGAGGCGTGATCCTCCTAATCACTGCTAGCCGAGCCATTGTGACGACATCAGTTGAAGCTGGTCATTTTAATTTCAAAGACTTTTGACTTTTTTAGACTTTTAATCAGCAATGAGTTGATAATAAGTCAAGAAATAAAGCATAACATGTTCAGATAAAGTGTTCTCGGCCTCGAGAGGAAAAACATCAATCTGAAAATGAAAAATGTAATTGTTACTGCCGTAGTGTTATTATGAAGATGTAAAGACAACCACAAATACACACACACACACACACACACACACACACACACACACACATATACACATATACACACGTACAAGATCAGAGTTTTAGTAAGTACTAGACCAAGTGCAGACCCATTGGGTCTGCTCCCCCAATGCACCCGTTCCCTCCCGTATCCCCCACGGGAGACATGGTCCTCCAACTCAAGCCATTCCCAAACATCAGATTCCAGCACTTCCCTGCCTCCTTTGGCTTAAAAAAATTCCAATTGCACTTCCCCTGCGTGTTGCAATAGCAATTCGTCCTCCCCCTCCTGCGAGGTGAAAAGTGTGATCACTGCTAGCCTAGCCATTGTGACGTCATCAGTGAAAGCTGGTCGTTTAAAATTCAAAGTCTTTTGATGTTTTTAAACTTCTTAATTTTAATCAGTAATAAGTCAAGGAATAAAGCATAAAATGTTCAGTGAGGGTGATCTCGGCCTCAAGGGGAAAAATGTCAATCAGAATTTGTAAAAATTTAATCGTTACCGCGTAGTGTTTTTGAAAAGATGTAAAGACAACCACATATACACATGTACACACATATACACACACATATACGCACGTACAAGATCAGACTTTTAATAAGTATATGATATGAATGATGATTTTGTGGTGTTTTGGGGTAGGTAGAATATTATTTTGGGGATAGCTCGGTGAAGCAGTGATATCATGAAGGAGGATCACCTTCAAATGTGGGAGTGGTCTTCTGTGCAATTCTTTCAATTTGCCCTTTTCAGTATTGCTATTGTTCATGACTACTTCCCGAATCAGCTGAAGCGATGTCCTTGTGACACAACCATTCAATCAATGGACATGGACTAATGTTGACCTTTCTCCAGCCGCCACTAATACTTCTGTAATACTTTACATACATTGGAAATATTGCCCTTCACACTAGTTTGCTGAGAAATAACAAAACCTCAACTAGAGGAGACACAAGACTGTTGGAATCTGTACCAGTTGGTACCTGTACCATTGTGTGATTTTGAATTACTGACCTTGCTGTATATTCTCTCTACTGAATAGACCAGCTTTGGTACTTCACTGGAGTGTCAGCTTGCATTTTATTTTGTGTGATCTCTAGAGCGATTCTTGAACCCATGACCTCCTTCTGAATGTTATTCACTGATCAGCAGCTGATATTGCAATAGGGATAAATGTAGTGATAATGTACAGATTACAACAGGAATAAATAAACTCAAATTTCAGGTTTCTTGAAATCATATTAAGGAACTCTAAATCTAAAATCAACAATGTTTCAAATTCTACATAATTTCAAAGGTGCTTATTTAATTCACTGTAATCTTGCCACTATGTATGTTGTCCCAAATTAATATAATTTCTTAGAAAACAAGGAGGATTCGTTTGTATTGATAAATATACTCTTCGTATTTCATAGTGAGTATCTCAATCTGAAGAAGGGTCTCAACCCGAAACATCAGTCATTCCTTCTCTCCATAGATGCTGCCTGACCCGCTGAGTTACTCCAGCTTTTTGTGTCTATCCAATATGTTTTCTGTTGCATCACGTGTGGTGCAAAGTCACAATCAATGGCTGATCAGATTTTCCATTTGAACAGGCATTTTTTGAAGTCAGTGACCATTAACTTTACATCTTTATGTGTAATTTACAGACTCTTCAGAATCAGGTTTATTCAGTGTCTTCATACGTTCTAAATTTAATGCCTTTAAACATTGAAAGAACGATATATTGTTGTAGAATACTTGTGGATATTTGTTCAAATACCATTGATTTGGCTCCAAAGCTATTATGATCATACTATATTAATAACAATAGAAAAAAGGTGTTGGGTAAAAAGTAAAAATCAGACAAACCTATGAGTCAAGACTCAATCCACCCCCTTTTATTTTGCCCCCTCCTTTCCTCCCCACCTGGATCACTCCATCTGGCTTTACATTTCACTCCTTTCCTTATCTGTAAATTTTTTGTCACCTTTCATCCCCAGCCTTTGTACACCCATCTTTTTTATTTTAGATGTTCAGAGCAGAAACAGCCCCTTTGGCCCACCGAGTCCGCACCGACCAGCGATCCCCGCACACTAACACTATTCTACACACAGCAGGGACAATTTACACTTATACCAAGCTAATTAACCTACAAACCTGAACGTCTTTGAAATGTGGGCAAACCAGAGATCCCGGGGAAAACCCACACAGGTCATGGGGAGAATGTACAAATTCCGTACAGACAGCACTCATAGTCCGGATCGATCCCGGGTCAATGGCATTGTAAGGCAGCAACTGTACCGCTGCACCACCGTGCTCCCCTGACCTTGAATCTTCCAATCTGCCAATCATAACCTCACATTTGCCAGGATTTGAACTGCCCCTATCCCTTTTCCAGCTTTCCAGAAGAGTCCTGACTCAAAACGTCACTGAACCATTCCTTCCATGGATACTACCCGACTTGCTGAGTTACTTCGTGTTTTAGTCAAGTTTACTTTAGTTTACTGAAATAGCGTGGAAACTGGCACTTCAGCCCACCGAGTCTGCGCCGATCAGCGATCACCCGTACACTAGTTCTGTCCTGCACACTAGGGACAATTGACTGAAGCCAATGAACCCGACAAACCCACACATCTTTGGAATGTGGGAGAAAACCGGAGCATCCGAATAAAACCCACATGGTCTCGGGAGAACGTACGGACTCTGTACAGACAGCATCCGTAATCAGGATATAACCCGGTCGCTGGCACTCTACCGCTGCGCCACTGTGCTGTGTGTTTAAATGTTTAATTGTCTACCGTATGTACCGGCAAAAGAACAAAGAAATTCTAACTTGCTTATTCTAGCTATTCTAGCTTAACAGTCTTTTTAATGTTAAAACATACAGATAGATATATTATCGAAGGTACACAAAAATGCTGGAGAAACTCAGCGGGTGCAGCAGCATCTATGGAGCGATGGAGATAGGCAAAGTTTCGGGCCGAAACCCTTGGTTCCATAGATGCTGCTGCACCCGCTGAGTTTCAAGTCAAGTGAGTTTATTGTCATGTGTCCCTGTATAGGACAATGAAATTCTTGCTTTGCTTAAGCACACAGAAAATAGTAGGCAAGCTTTTTTGTGTACCTTCGATTTTCCAGCATCTGCAGTTCCTTCTTTAACACTAGATATATTATCAATAATACAGTAAATGAGTTGTAGATCCTTCTGCAGTTCCTACATGGTACAAATTAATAACTGTTTTAATAGGTAAGCATAATAGTGCAAAAGCAAAGTCCATAGAACAATCAAAGAGACAGGTACACAAAAATGCTGGAGAAACTCAGCGGGTGCAGCAGCATCTATGGAGCGAAGGAAATAGGCTCAGCATTTCCTCAGCAGAGTCTCACCTTTGTCCCCCTCCGTCCCCACCTCAATGAGTTCCGCGTCCACCATGACTTGGAGCTCTTCTACCGTCGCCTCCGCCTCACAGCGCACTTCCATGGGAAGGAGTCCTCGCCCCCCATTGGTGACCCCTTTTCCCGTCTCCAACGCACCCCCTCCTCGTGGAACCCCCCTCATGTCCTCCCGGCTTTGGAACTCTTTATCAAAAACTGCCGTCGCGAAGTCAACCGCCTCAACTTCTCCACTCCCCTGTCTCACTCCAATCTCTCCCCCCCTGAACGCACTGCCATCGAATCACTCCGCAACAACCCAGATTGGGTCATCAAACCAACCAACAAGGGAGGTGCCGTGGTAGTCTGGCACGTTGATCTCTACAAAACTGAGGCCACGCGCCAACTCTCGGACACCTCCTCCTACTTACCCCTGGACCATGACGCCACTGACGAGCACCAGGCCACCATCTCTAGCACCATCACCGACTTCATCAACTCCCACGCCCTGCCCGACCGAGCCTCCAACCCCATCGTTCCCCAGCCCCGCACGGCCCGATTTTACCTTCTCCCCAAAATCCACAAACCTGACTGTCCCGGTAGACCCATTGTCTCTGCCTGTTCGTGCCCCACTGAACTCATCTCCACATACCTTGATTCCATCCTATCCCCCTTGGTTAAATCCCTTCCCACCTATGTTCAAGAAACCTCAGACACTCTCCGCCGCCTCCGCGCATTCCACTCTCTGGGCCCTCAACCCCTCATCTTCACCATGGATGTCCGGTCACTCTACACCTCCATCCCCCACCAGGATGGCCTCAAAGCCCTCCGGTTCTTCCTCGACCAGAGAAGCAACCTATACCCAGCCACTGACACTCTCCTCCGCCTAGCGGAGCTGGTCCTCACCCTCAATAACTTCACGTTTGACTCCTCCCATTTCCTCCAAATACAAGGCGTAGCTATGGGCACACGCATGGGCCCCAGCTACGCCTGCCTCTTTGTCGGGTACGTCGAACAATCCTTGTTCAATACATACCAGGGCCCCATCCCCAACCTCTACCTCCGTTACATCGACGACTGCTTTGGTGCCACCTCCTGCACCCACACACAACTGACTGACTTAATCCACTTCACCACCAATTTCCATCCGGCACTCAAATACACCTGGACTATTTCCGACACTTCCCTACCATTCCTTGACCTCACCATCTCCATCGCAGGGGACAGACTTCTGACCGACATACACTACAAACCAACTGACTCACATGGCTATCTGGACTACACGTCTTCCCACCCTGCCCCCTGTAAAGACTCCATCCCTACTCCCAATTCCTCCGCCTACGCCGCATCTGTTCCCAGGATGAGACGTTCCACACCAGGGCATCGGAAATGTCCTCGTTCTTCAGGGAACGGGGATTCACCTCCGCCACCATAGATGAGGCTCGCACCAGGGTCTCATCCATACCCCACTGCTCTCTCTCCCCATCCCCGCACTCGCAACAAGGGCAGTGTCCCCCTAGTCCTCACCTTTCACCCCACCAGCCGGCAAATACAACACATAATCCTCCGCCATTTCCGCCACCTCCAACGTGACCCCACCACTCGCCACATCTTCCCATCTCCCACTATGTCTGCATTCCGCAAAGACCGCTCCCTCCGCAACTCCCTTGTCAATTCTTCCCTTCCCTCCCGTACCACCCCCTCCCCGGGCATTTTCCGTTGCAACCGCAAGAAATGCAACACCTGTCCCTTCACCTCCCCCCTCGACTCCATTCAAGGACCCAAGCAGTCGTTCCAGGTGCGACAAAGGTTCACCTGTATCTCCTCCAACCTCATCTACTGCATCCGCTGCTCTAGATGTCAGCTGATTTACATCGGGGAGACTAAGCGGAGGTTGGGCGATCGTTTCGCCGAACACCTCCGCTCAGTCCGCAATAACCTACCTGAACTCCCGGTGGCTCAGCACTTCAACTTCCCCTCCCATTCCCAATCCGACCTCTCTGTCCTGGGTCTCCTCCATTGCCAGAGTGAGCAACACCGGAAATTGCCAGAGTGAGCAACACCGGAAATTGGAGGAACAGCACCTCATATTCCACCTGGGTTGTTTGCGTCCGGATGGCATGAACGTTGAATTCTCCCAATTTTGCTAGCCCTTGCTGTCTCCTCCCCTTCCTTAACCCTCGAGCTGTCTCCTCCCACCCTCCCATCCCCCCGCCCTCGGGCTCCTCCTCCTCCCTTTTTCCTTCCTTCTCCCCCCCACCCCCCATCAGTCTGAAGAAGGGTTTCGGCCCGAAACGTCGCCTATTTCCTTCGCTCCATAGATGCTGCTGCACCCGCTGAGTTTCTCCAGCATTTTTGTGTACCTCTTTCAATCTTCCAGCATCTGCAGTTCCTTCTTGAATACAGTAAAAAACAGTTTGTTTTGTGCTTTCCAGTCAAAGACTACACATGATTACAACAAGCCATTCACAGTTTACAGGTCGTGGATAATGGGTACAATATTTAGTGCAAGATAAAGTCTGATTAAAGATAGTTCAAAGGTCTCCAAAGGTAGATGGGGGAGATTAGAACCGCACTCCAGCTGGTGAGAGGACGGTTCAGTTGCCAGTTTTCCTGATGCTAGTGGCAAAATAAGAAGGTCTTTGTGGGTCTTTGATGATATTTGTGGGAATTACAGACAGAATAATTTTCTTTCATTTCAAGCAGGAACATAGTGGTGAAGTTCCGCTTGTCTGTCGCCTTGTCATTTGTTCTCTTTTGTTTTATTTTGTCATATTTAGTTTTACTTGTTTGCATTTTATATTTTAAACTTTTATCGTATTGTAATGGAGTTTTGCAACATTTTCCACACAATTTTGTAAAACAAATGGATCAATCTCTGCACTTTTCTCCTCTCCAACTTATTAGTGTTGGAGAGTTGTTGTTTGGGAGACATTAGTGAAACGAGTAAACAGTTTACACCATAATATGAGAACTCAGTCATCAAGTAGATATCTGAACCTCAAATTATGAAAGATGATTTTTGTTCAATAAAAATGTAAAAGATTTGCTACTGCACTTATTTGTCAAGATTTATTATTTTTTAATCATGGTTTTAATTGTTGCTGATACTAATATTCTTTTACATTGGCATCAAATAATATTCCCTTATGTTTCACATGTATTGGTTAGCAAATGAACGCAAAGTGGGGATCGCTGGTCGGCACGGACTCGGTTTCCACGCTGTATCTCTAAACTAAAACACATTGTATTACAATGTAAACTGTTTATGTATGTTCTGTTCTACCTCCAAATTAGACTTGTCATTCTTTTTCAGGAACAAACAATGATTTAGCAGAATCTGTACATTTATTGCAATATATCCTAGTCAATGCACCAGTCATAGCTTGCATCCTGTTCAAATGGATTTCTGACCAGTTATCCCTTGTTAACGTGAATAGGAATATTGAAATCCTTGCTCTGGGTGAAGTTTGTTTTTTTGATATCAGGATTTTATATTAATGTTAGAACAAGCTAGACATGGGTTGGATCCTTGCTTGGACATGATTCTACAAAATCTTTCATAAGTACAATTGTCCAAATAAACTTTGATTCATTCACGTAAGATTAATCTGAGTGGTATATATCAGTTATTTTATTATATTATAAGGATTTCATTTACATTGCCATTATTTGTTATTTACTAAAATAATCAAGTTAACTTTTAAGATAATAAAGCAACAGAGTTATTGACTCGCATGTTAATCCTACATTTTGCAATCATTTTTCAATGCATTGATTATTGTTCGCGGAGTTGATGTTAGCATTGGAGAAAAACTCTCTGGCACTGAATGTTTCTGACTGCCTGGTCCAGGAGAATGGTACTCCACACTATGGTATGTATGAATTAGTTTGGGTCTCATAGAGTCATGGAAATAGGACATTTGGCCCAACACACCCATGCCAACCAAAATTCCCATCTATGCAGTCCCACTTGACCCACATCCACATAAAGCTTAGCTATCCTTGTACTGTCCAAACGGCTATTCAAACAATCATACTGAATATTCCTCACAAAAAGGTAGAATCTAAAACTGGAAGTATTAACCTCACTTAAATTGTGCACAGAGTAAAATAAAGATACAGAGAATACCATAAGATCAAGGGAGAGAGGCATGAGACAGAAAATTATTTTAATTGTTTAAAAAAACTCAAATGTATTAAATTCAGAAAGAATAAGATATATGCACATTAAATTAAAGTGCCAGAGAGTTTATAGGCAATAATTATGGCATCATTCCACTTAGAAATTCTCTTAAACCTGAAACTTCCAGCACCAATGTCTGTACTATCTCTCGTAGATGACTTGCATGCAGGTCTAGCAGCAAATATCGAACGTCAAGGCCTTACATGAATTTCAGTGTATTACCATGATGCAGCCTGCGGGGAACCTGAATATTAGAGTTCCAATCACATGGTTTTCATGTTAAATGGCAAACGTATCTACATTGGAAACTTCTGCCTTGATAACAGCAAAATAACAGGATGCTTCTTTATTTTGAAGGCTTAAATCCAGCCTAAAGTTCTGAATTTATAATGCACCATCTGATGATGATAAATGTGTCTTACTTCAAGCCTACTCAATGCTCAGGGGCCTAGGAAGCTGTCCGGCTCAACTACAAAGCAAGAACGTGTGTAGATTGTGATCAGGGTTCACCAGCAGTACTGATACATGGTGCCTGAAAATAATTGTCTCTTAGGCCCTTCAGCCCAGTGTCCATTCCCATCAAGCACCCATTTACACTAATCGTATACCAATCACATTTCATTCTTCCCACAACTCATCAACTATCCCCCCCCCCCCCCTCCCCCCCCCCCCCCCCCCCCCCCCCCCAATCCTAGATTCTATCACTCACCCACACACGGGGCAACTTACAGCAGCCAATGAATCTACCAACCTGCATGTCTTTGGGATGTGGGAGAAAATTAGAGCAGTGTTGTTGGAGAAGTTGCAACTGAAATCAGACAGCACCTGGGAGGTCAAGACTGAACCTTTGCATCGAGCTGTTAGGTGATAACTCCATTCAGTGTGTCACGGAGCCCCCACAATAAATACACTTTATCTTAAACCATGTATTCCAAACTTTACCTCATTCCCTAACCTTGCTAACATGCTACAAACAACCATCACTTTATGGAATAAACTTTTATTTGGTGTCTTAACAAATGCCTATTAATGATTAAGTAAGTGGTTAGGTAGAAGGGTTGTGGTAATGTGGATCTTTGATGCTCAACAATTGCCTAACTGTGTTGCATTTTTTTTGTACAATTCTTTAGTGTTATTAATAATTTAATTTAGAGATACAGCGTGGAAACAGGCCCTTCGGCCCTGTTCATAAGTGATAGGAGCAGAATTAGGCCATTCAGCCCATCATGTCTACTCCACCATTCAATCATGGCTGATGTATCTCTCCCTCCTAACCCCAGTCCACACCGTTTGGCCATCATCATTATTTAGATTTTATTTTAAACTCCAGACGATTAAGTGAATTCAATGCTAAAGCTACCATGGTAATTTTATTTTAATTTGGAACTTTGGATTATTAGTTACTATTCCATAAGTGGAATCAGTGCTTCACTACCACCTTTGTGTAAAATATCTTTAACCATCCAATATGCCAACTTGCACAAGAGACCGATCACCAGACTACATTTTAATAATCTTTTATTATTAGTTCTTTGTGCCAAGTTTTCATCCAAAACTCATTCAAAAGTGACGATATTTTGCTAAAGGAAGCGGCAACACAATGTTCAGAGACTGATTCTATGCCAACATATTAGAATCGCTAAATCGGTGATGAAACAGTAAAAGGAAGATATTGTGTTCTCATGTTTATAAGAGCATAAGTGATAGGAGAAGAATTAGGCCATTCGGCCCATCAGGTCTACTCCACCATTCAATCATGGCTGATCTATCTCTCCCTCCTAACCACATTGTCCTGCCTTCGACCCATTCCTATCTACTTGTACTAATCAAGAATCTATCTATCTCTGCTTTAAAAATACCCATTGACTTGGCCTCTACAGCCTTCTGTGGCAATGAATTCCAGTTCATCAGAAATGATTAAACTAAAGGTTGCAGAAAGCCCAGCAACGTTGTGAAGGTTCCAACAACTATTAGCTTCTGGAACCAATCCCCATTGTCCAAATCCTCGCGTGACTACTAAACATTACTGACTGCCTCTTGCACGACTAAGAGTGTCAAATAGTGTTTTGCATTGAGGTCCTGTTTTTCTTTGCAGTCTCTTTTCTTTACTTGCAGAACGTTTTGAGTAATCTATGTACAATTTATGCTTGTGTGTGTTTGTCAGAGTTGCTGTGCCTGTGATGCGACTACAGACAACAGTACCATTGTACTAGTTAGTACCTGCCGTGCTTGTGCATATGGCAGCAAATCTGACTTGCAATGACTTAAACTATTCATGTACAGGTTTAAGTCATTGGAGAAAAAGGGAAATTAGAATGGCCTCCTACCTGAACTGACTACCATGACATCAAATGTAGAACCTGTAAAGATTTGATGCAGTTGCTCTCATCCATTAAATTGTCAGAATACTTGTCAGAATTGTACAATTATTTGCATATTTGTAATTGTGAACTGAGTTTATAAGACTTTTAAGCACTTTTAGAAATCATACTAAATGTAAAACATTAAATTGGCAGCACAGTGGCGCAGCAGGTAGAAACATAGAAACATAGAAAATAGGTGCAGGAGTAGGCCATTCGGCCCTTCGAGCCTGCACTGCCATTCAATATGATCATGGCTGATCATCCATTTCAATATCCCATACCTGCCTTCTCTCCATACCATTCTCTTCATCCCTTTAGCCACAAAGGCCACATCTAACTCCCTCTTAAATCTAGCCAATGAACTGGCCTCAACTACCATCTGTGGCAGAGAATTCCACAGATTCACCACTCTCTGTGTAAAAAATGATTTTCTCATCTCGGTCCTAAAATACTTCCCTCTTATCCTTAAACTGTGACCCCTTGTTCTGGACTTCCCCAACATCGGGAATAATCTTCCTGCATCTAGCCTGTCCAACCCCTTAAGAATTTTGTAAGTTTCTATAAGATCCCCCCTCAATCTTCTAAATTCTAGCGAGTACAAGCCGAGTTTATCCAGTCTTTCTTCATATGAAAGTCCTGCCATCCCAGGAATCAGTCTGGTGAACCTTCTCTGTGCTCCCTCTATGGCCAGAATGTAATTCCTCAGATTAGGAGACCAAAACTGTATGCAATACTCCAGGTGTGGTCTCACCAAGACCCTGTACAACTGCAAGAGTAGCTGAGGTAGAGTTGCTGCCTCAGGTTTGATCCTGACCTCTGGTGCTATCTTTGTGGAGTTTGCAACTACTCCTTGTGACCACATGGATTTCCTTCGGGTGACCCGGTCTCCTCCCACATTCTAAAGTGTAAGTTTGCAGGTTAATTAGTGGCTGCGAATTTGCCCTTGTGTGTAGGGAGTGGATGAGAAAGTGGGATGACATAGAACTAGTGATGGATGGTCAACGTGGACTCAGTGGGCTGAAGGGCTTGTTCCCATGCAGTATCTCTCAACTCTAAATGGACAGAATGTGTGCAAGCATGTCCCAATATTGAGCTGTGTGAATGACATGCAGCACAGAACTTTGTACAACGGCTTGCTTCATCACTTGCCCGAGTTACATCCCTGCAACACTCAGCCTTAACAAAAAGCTTCTATAAGGTTGTAATGAAAATTAAATTTTAAAGGCTTTGAGAATATTGTAATCTCATCAATTGTATTATCCTTTAGGATGTCACCACACTATTTATTTTGGACAATATGAATTCCAGAACACGCACATCTGGAGGTGCACATATTTAATGTAACAATCTAACAATTGAATACAATTGTAGACCTCTCTTTGTGTCACTACAACATTTAATTGACGATTCTGTATATATCGAGAACCAGCATTGGAAAAAATAAGACCCTGTCAATTGCCTGAGTGAATCGACCATTTCACGGGATTTTGCTGGCAGGTGGACTGAATGTGAATTGTTTTAGAGTCAGTGGGAGATGAGCTGATCAGCCTGTTTCCTGTAGCTTTGCCTCTCCACCTTATCGGGACACGGTGCAGTATTGAATGGTAGCATGGCTCCCGAACAGAAGGTGCACACTTGTACCCCGGTTATTATTGTAATCGAAACAGATTCTTCTGGAGTTTCCTCTTTGATAATACGTCTGCCTGGTACAGACCTGGGCAATTGTTGCCCGAGGCTACAAGTCTAACATTGTGACTGCAAAATACAGAAAGTCCAGCACAGCATCAGTGTCTCATCATGATTGAGTGACCAGCTGCAGGAATCCAGTACATAACTGATACAGTCACTTGTTATAACATACTGCTTGGACAGGGTCTGCAGAGTTCATGCAATAGAATCATGGATGATTAATGACACGGGAGGGTATTTAGCCTCTTGTGTCTCGCTGCTGTGAAGGAGTTACATGACCTTATAATGCCTTCCAACACAAGGTCTGTCGCCCTTTAGGTACGAGCTCTTCCCCCAATACTTCTTACAAGTGTAGAGTTCCTGCTTCTCCTTGCCTCTTAGGTAGTGTTCCAGATTCTACCATCGTCTAGTTGTGAGCAAAATCCACATTTCCCCGCAATATTTCTACAAATTATGTTGAATCCAACAACCTTCTGCTAAAAAAGGTTTAACCTTCTGCTTGACCCTTCTGCTGTATTCCTTCTTCACTCTATCCAGGCCCCTCATAACGATGCCTTTCAGTTAAATCTTCCCTCTTTCTCCTATGTTTACACCAATTCTTAAATCCTTACATTGGCTCCCTGTATGTCAGAGAATTGATTTTAAAATCCTGCTGCTCACCTATAAATCACTACATGGTTTAGGACCAAAGTATATCACTGACATGCTTCCACTATATAAGCCTTCTAGACCGCTAAGATCTTCTGAAACCAATCTGTTAGTGATTCCCAGAGTAAATACAAAACATGGGAAAGCAGGATTTAGTTACTATGCAACAAATAGCTGGAATAAACTTCCTGAAGATTTAAGACTTGCCTCAACTTTGACCACTTTTAAAACAAGACTGAAAACTTTTATGTTTACTTTAGCTTTCAGCTAAATCTTAACTACATTGCACTTTTAACTTTTGCACTTTTTATAATGCATTTTTAATTTTGCTTTTCTTTTCTTTTAGTTCTTCTATTTTATTTCATTTTATTATTTCATTTTATTGTATGACATGTTTTTATGTGAAGCACTTTGAGTCTGCCTCGTGTATGAAATGTGCTATATAAATAAAGTTGCCTTGCCTTGCCTATGTTCCAAAGAAAACAACCGTAGCCTTGTCCAATTGAACCTCATTTACCATTCCTGGCAACAACTTTATAAATCTTTAGCAGGTCATACACACACGACCACACTAAATGTACAGCTCAAACTCTGGGTACAATGAGTGTTGAATACAGTTGGATCATGTTATAAAGCCCCAACATAACCCTCCTGCCCTTAGAATCTATGCCTGAGCTAATGAAGGACAGCAGTCCCTATGCCCTTTCAACTACCTTGTTGACCAGTCCAATGTTCAAGAATTTTGTGGATATCCACTCCAAGATCTCTTTATTCGTCCTCAATATGCTTTATTTATTGTGCCTCTTCTTGCCTTTTGTACTTCTACAAATGCATCAGCTGCCACTTTTCTGCAACAAATTCCATTTGCTACTTTCTTAAGCTGCAGGCCAGTCCGAAGCTTTCCCTCTCACTACCAGCCAATGACTGTCATCTCGGAGTCCATCCAAACTTAACGGTTGGATGACCTCAACCTTGTGGAAGTTAGAATAATGGCCAAATCAGTGCAAAGCCACAGGCAGGTTCCATATGGGTCCACATAAGTCTGAAGAAGGGTCTCGAGCAGAAACATCATTTATTCATTTTCTCCAAAGAGGCTGTTTGACCCGCTGAGTTACTCCAGCTTTTTGTGTCTATCTTCCATATAACAAGAATGGGTAGTTTAACCTTTTCATAAACACAAACTGTCATTAGTAACAATGTCATTCAATCCCCAGGACAGGAGCAGCATTTAAATTAGGGGTTCAGGAATTGGTTAAGATTACAACATTAATATTCATAACGTACGACTTTGAAAAAGGATTCACCAATCTGAATAAAATCACAGCAATCAATGTTCTGAGGTAGTTCAGCCACGATATTAATTATGCACAAATAAAGGATGTGTGAAATGCCGGAAAGATTTCTGCGGAAACACTTGAATGGCTTTATTTTATCCAGGGCAGTCAATTATCAAGATGTGGAAAGTTTTAGCATATGAGGAAGCTGTTGGAAGCAAGGCAGGACATATTGACCCTGCAGCTATCTCATCTCTGCAACCTAATCAAGTGCAGTTGGTTGATCAGGCACAAGTCAGACGCACAATGACATATGATGCATGTTTCTTTGCAGTGATGAACTCTTCCTTATGCATCGAGATTTACCAAGGGCATACAATTAAAGTGGAACATGGCAATGAATGGCCATTCTGCCCTCTTCACAATCTTTATCAAAAACATGAGCGCATGAGTACATGCATTTTAACTCTTGTGGAAATATATATTCTGTAAAATTTGAAGTGAAGTAATTGGGGGGGAAAGACAGTTGTTTCAGCTACTTTGGATGCTTCATGGAAGCACAGCATCAAAACTAGTCCCCACATGCCAACAAAGTGTTTATAACAGGCATCCTGATTGAAACGTCCAGACCAACGGCAGCTATCATTATGCATCTTTTGGTGCCTCCTGAAACAGCAGCTGGATTTTTTAAATTCTCACCTTTATTTTCATATTCTTCCAATGTATCACCATCCACTTGTGATAATCTTCTCGTTCTATAACCATCTGAAATATATGAGCTCCTACAATTCCATCTTCTTAGTCATGCCAGAGTTAATCGACCCATTACTTATGAGTGACCGTCTCTAGCTGCATCATGGTTCTACATCATGGAATTCACGCACTGAAATTCTCATCTGTCTAAATGTTTTTTCTTCTTTAAATGTTGTAAAACCCACCCTCGGACATCTAATTGAATGTTTCCTTGCATAGGTTAAAAATAAATTATGCTTTCAAATATTACTCTGAATTTCCTTCAACTTGTTTCACTGTGTGAAAGAAATAATGTAGATTTAATTTAATTAATTGAGTAATATTGTTGCCCCCTATCTTTTCATGATTTGGTGATGTATACAAGTAAAGGTTTTGTGAGGTAACATCTTCACCAGTCACTAATTGCTGCTGCCACCCATACATTGGTGACATTCAACAGCATTACAATGGGAGAGACCTGTGCCATCGACATCCTGAGATGGGAAATGAGGAAACACAATTCATCCTAATCACCAATGAAAACTAAAGGGCCTGTCCCACCAGCATGTCCCACGTGGTCGCTTGAGCCGTACGGCCTCGCGGGGCCAGTCCCACTTCGATCGCCGGAGCCGTATGGAGATGTGCGGGGTTGGTCCCGACATCGCGCGGGGCTCCGAAAAACTGACACTGTCCAAAAATTCCGTGTGGCAACGGCCTGTCGGCCCGCAGCCGCATTGAGGCCGTACGCAGCGCATCGACGGGCGTACGCAGCGTCTCGACGCCGTACGCACCGTCCCTACACCATACGCAGCGTCTTGACGGTGTACGCCTAGCACGTGGCGTTGCACGATGACGTCACTGCCCGCCGTTGCGTGATGACGTAACCGCCCGACGCCGTGCGACGTCCAAATACAGTCGGCCCGCCTCCTGCCCAGCTGATTGGTGAGTATGATGTCGGGACCAGCCCCGCACAACTCCAGACGGCTCCGCGGTTGGAAGTAGTACCGGCTCAAGCCACCACGTTTGGTCGCACTAGACACATGCAATCGCATGCTGGTGGGACAGGCCCTTAGGGACTCAGCCATCAATTAATCAGAATTGCACACATCAGAACTAGTGACTAGTGATCTTATTTCTCCGACCAGTCTGCCTGTCCTCCTGATTAAATTTATCTTTGTATGCTTTGTTGTCACCTTCCCCGAGCTAACAATAATCTATTCTACATTTTTCCTTGAACTTCGTCCCCTTTGATCTATTGTTTTCGCACCTTACCCTTCCATATCGTCTGACTCTCAGTCTGAAGAAGAGTCTCAACACGAAACGTCACCCATTCCTTCTCTCCAGAGATGCTGCTTTCCTGCTGAGTTACACCTACTGAGTTTTGTGTCTATCTTTGACAGAAAGAATTAATGGGGTGGGGATCTGACCAGAGTGGTGGGTTTTGAGTGCCCTGGGGAGGAGCCATGCTATTGGCTGGCTGGAGATCTTCACCTTGAACAGTGTTGCATGGGGAGTTGGTATTGGATAATTCAGCATTCCCATCGGTCAGGTGTCAGGCTGCCATGGTGATTGCAAGGAAGCGGCACTGGTTATTGGTCACATGAAGCGGTCACAGATTAGAGGGGCAAGCAGTGGGCTTATCTGAATTGGGTTCCACTTCCAAGAAGGGTTTTAACAGTCTTTTTTCCCCCAAAGAGATTCTAATAATGTGTGCTTCCCATGTTTGTCATAGAATCATAGAGAGCTACATCACGGAAACAAGCCCCTTGTCCCACTGACTTTGTGCCAACGATCAAGCTCCCAATGAACTAATTCTACCCAAACCCAGCTCATTCCTCTTATATTATGAGCACCCTTGGTTCTGCCACTCTACATCCCAGGACAACCTGACGGGAGTCAATTAACTTCCCGATCTGCATGTCTCTGGGATGTGGACGGAAACCAGAGCACCCTGGGTAAATCCACGAGTTCACAGGGAGAACGTGCAAACTCCACGCAGACAGCATTGGCAGTCAGGCATGAACCTGCATTACCTGAGCTGTGAGGCAGCTGCTTTGATAGTCATGCCCCTGCTTCACACTAATATATATGTGAATTCCCTCAGAAGTTTTGGAAAGAGAATTGACTTGGGGAAAATCACACCAGTTAATGCATGTCTGACAGAACTCGTCAAATGTACAATTGCTGGCTGACTGGAGGTAGAATATGTTTCTGGACAGGAGCAATTTGATCCAAAAAATGGTTGTAATTGCAGTCTTCTCTGGAAAATATCTATTTGCAGGCCACTATGCCGTATTTACATTAAGCTCACAAAGTTACAGTTCATAAAGGGGTGAACTGGTTATAGAACTTGAGTTCTGTGATGAATGTGAGTAAAGTTTTTTGTGAGGTGACTTCTAGCTTACATCATCAGTCAATGACAATTGTTATTTTTACAATCATACTGATTTTTTCCTTAAAGATTAAGGTTTATCTTTGAAGCAGAGCCATCCTTTATCAATGCCTTCCACAATTAGTGGAAGGGAAGGTGAAATCTGTCTGAGCAAACGTAGATCTGTTCTAATACTTTTGTTACGGTGTTGGAACTGCACTCTCTGATTAGCAATTAAATAAAGGAAAAATAAACTACTTTGTTTCAGAGGAAGAACGAATAATGGTTCAAACAATGCTCGTGATGCACACAGATACATTAGACCAGCAAAGCTAATACACTTCAGCACTCAACAAATATTTTGCAGTGTTGTATAAACAGACTCTAAACAGCATGTTGACCAGATCAACTTTGCTTCCACATTATTGGTGACATTTCTTTTTTTTAAAATCATTTCATGAATTTATCCCTTATTAGCCGCTCTTCAAAAAACGTATATAGAGCCTCACATGTCAGCAAATAATAGATAATTATTTAAAATGCAGATAAAACAAAGCGGGCAAATATATGCAAAAACAAGAAGTTACAAGAGAGTGTATAAATTACATATATAATGTGGTGAGGCATGTTTTATTCAAAATTGAGGCTGGAAGAAATGGCATGAATTGCTGGGTGTGTTTAATGCAAGATTATAGCAATTTGAAACATGTCAAACACATGGCTAACGCCTCATGCTTCACTCATTCTTGCGTAAACTTGCATTGCCACCATCCATTATACCCTTGGTAACAACACAATTTTGCAAGTAAATATTGTAACACTAAGTAACCTTCACATTCAAGTTGTTTAGGAAGG
The DNA here is from genome assembly GCF_010909765.2 of Amblyraja radiata. Taxonomy (NCBI): domain Eukaryota; kingdom Metazoa; phylum Chordata; class Chondrichthyes; order Rajiformes; family Rajidae; genus Amblyraja; species Amblyraja radiata. Next base: position 44,018,209 of record NC_045974.1, on the reverse strand, counting down.
GGAGAATTCAATCTTGTGCATATAGTCCTCCTGTCACTTTTGTAGACGGTCTGAAAGCTCTGAGATTAATTATATTGATAAAGACTTTAAAACATAAAATCTTACGGTTATCTGTGAGGAAGATGTTGGAAAGTTACATTGTCACATAATTACCAATTGCAAAAATGAATTTGGGCTTCAACTTGGGGAAGTGTGGTGAAAAGAACATCTTGAAATTTAGTTGCTAAATCAACAAACTATATTGTCTTCAATGTTGGATAGACACAAAAAGCAGGAGTAACTCAGTGGGTCAGACAGCGTCTCTGGAGAAAAGGAATAGGTGACGTTTCATGTTGAGACCTTTTTTCAACATTGTTGCTTGTGAAACACAACTGACTGGACAATAGTTTTATCATAGTATTGATCTGTATATTGCACTTAAAAGTAAAGAAGATATCACTTACTCAAATCCAATTACTTTTCATGCATGGTCATCAAATCAAACTTGATTTATTTTATTCATAAAGGGGCTGTCCCACTGCGGTGACCTAATTGGCGAGTTTTGAAGAGTTTGGGAGAGTTTGAAAAAATGTCATGTTGAAGACCTCCTTCGACTATGTTGAAGACTAGCTTCGACTAGCTTTGGGAAAATTGGACACCGAATAGTGGAGAGTGAAGACAACCTAATTCGACCTCCTTTCAACCTCCCTTCGACTATGTTGAAGCCTATCTACGACTACCTTCGACTACCTTCGATTACCTTCGACTACCCTCGATTACCTACGAATAACATGCCAACCTACTACGACCTACTTCGACTAAACCTACGAGTAAAAATAGTATCGATTTTTTCCATGGCGACCTCATTTTACTCGCGGGCATTTTTCAACATGTTGAAAAATACGCCCGTAGCTGAAGCGTCGAGTATGCGGGGACTACCCTTGAGCATGAAGGAGAGTTACAAAGACCTCCTAGGACCTCGTGTCGACCATGCTGCGAGTATGAGTCGAGGGCAAACTCGGCAGAACTCGCGGATTAGTTCCCCGCAGTGGGACAGCACCTTAAGTTTTTAGTACGCATTGCTGATCAACCGCTAATCTATATTTCTGGAGAGCATGATAGAACTTTAAAAATTGGGATAATCGTGACCTAAACTTACACTGTGGTGGAAATCCTATGTAAACACAAAGTTTCTGTCAAAGGCATATTGAGGTAACGTTCATAGGAATATGGCAAAGCATTTGAAAGAAGATGCTAATAATACATTGAAATACAATTGATATTAAGTATATCTGTTAAAGGGGGATGAGTTCCTCAAAAATAGTCACCGGTTAACAGTTGTGTTTACAAATCCAGAACTTGGGCGACATTTGTTAATAAAATGAATCAAGCCACATTCTGTGACAAAGGTGACAAACGGCGTTTTTCTCCCCTGTTGCGAGAGTTTCATGAAGACAATAGATACATACCTAATGATTAATGGGAAACATAGAAAGGCCAGTTATCCCCTGTTTGTGCACAAATACATATGCTGAACAGTTTAAATAGTCGTTGATAGATTTTCCCTTGTCGTGTTGGCAGCAATATGTAGGGTTGGTAACAGTGGATAAAAATATAAGCACAATCAATCTAATCTAACATCCAGAATCTTGGATGCTTTTTGTTGTAAACTCACAGGGAAACAATATATTTTCTGTTAATGGATTTGTTTGTGAAGGAAAGGGACAAGTATGATTTAGTTATAATTATTGTAGGAATTCACAATTTATATATTTTCAATTTTAGAAAATCAATTAACATTAATTTTTTACCTGTTTACCTTTTTACTAAGGTATGATAAACAATTGTGTTTGTTTAAGAAATTAATTTATCTCCTAATCGCATTCAATTCTAAGCAAAAGTAAAATTAGTAAAATCAGTAAAATTAGTTTAACGGGTTACAATTTCTTCATCTTAAATGACATGATATTGGTGGCAGCAGATTATGATGAAATAGGATTAATAAGAACAAGACATAGCTGCTACTTGCTAAGGCCTATTGGCTGGAATTCAGGGCAAAGAATGGTTCTTAAAGAAATTAACTTTTGAGCAGTGCAGCATGGTGGCGCAGCGGTAGAGTTGCTGCCTCACAGCGCCAGAGACCCGGCTTTGATCCTGACTGCAGGTGCTGTCCGTGCGGAGTTTGTACGTTCTCTCCGTGACCTGCGTGGGCTTTCTCCAAGATCTTCGGGTTCCTCCGGCACTCCAAATACTTCACTAGACCAAGTGCAGACCCGTTGGGTCTGTTTCCCCAACGGCGTTTGCGGGGAGGGGGGGGGGGGTGAGAAGAGGGGAGGGAGGGGAGAGGAGGAGGAGGAAACGGGATAGATTTGGGAGGGAAAGGAGAGCGGGGTAGGGGGTGAGAGATGGGAGAGAGATGTGGGGGAGGGGGGATGGGGAGGGAGGGGAGGAGGGAGGGAGGGGGAGAGGGGTGGGGGGAGAGAGGGGAAAGAGTGGGGAGGGAGAGTGGAGGGGAAGGGGAGAGAAGTGGAAGAGTGGGGAGGGAGGAGGAGAGGGGTAGGGGGAGTGATGGAAGAGGGACAGAGGGATAGGGGGAAGAGAGGGATGGGGTGGGGTAGAGAGGGAAGGGGGGTGGGGGAGAGAGGGATGGGAGAGGGAGAGGGGTGAGGAGAGGGAGAGGGGGAGGAGAGAAGGGGGAGAGAAGTGGAAGAGTGGGGAGGGAGGGAGTGGTAGAGGGGTAGCGGGAGTGGTGGAAGAGGGACGGGGTAGTGGTGGAAGACGGACAGAGGGGTAGGGGAAGGGGTGGGGGAGAGAGGGGAAGGAATGGGAAGAGAGAGGGGTGGGGGAGGGAGAGGAGTGGGGTAAGGGGACAGAAGTGGAAGAGTGGGGAGGGAGGGGTAGGGGGAGTGGTGGAAGAGGGACAGAGGGGTAGGGGGAAGGGGGTGGTGGTAGAGAGGGAAGGGGGGTGGGGGAGAGAGGGATGGGTGGGAGAGGGAGAGGGGTGAAGAGAGGGAAACATAGAAACATAGAAATTAAGTGCAGGAGTAGGCCATTATGGCCCTTCGAGCCTGCACCACCATTCAATATGATCATGGCTGATCATCCAACTCAGTATCCTGTACCTGCCTTCTCTCCATACCCCCTGATCCCTTTAGCCACAAGGGCCACATCTAACTCCCTCTTAAATATAGCCAATGAACTGGCCTCAACTACCTTCTGTGGCAGAGAATTCCAGAGATTCACCACTCTCTGTGTGAAAAATGTTTTTCTCATCTCGGTCCTAAAAGATTTACCCCTTATCCTTAAACTGTGACCCCTTGTTCTGGTCTTCCCCAACATCCGGAACAACCTTCCTGCATCTAGCCTGTCCAACCCCTTAAGAATTTTGTACGTTTCTATAAGATACCCCCTCAATCTTCTAAAATCTAGCGAGTACAAGCCGAGTCGATCCAGTCTTTCTTCATATGAAAGTCCTGACATCCCAGGAATCAGTCTGGTGAACCTTCTCTGTACTCCCTCTATGGCAAGAATGCCTTTGATGAGCATCGGGCATTGTGACATCACACGATGGAACGTTCACCAGGTGCTGGGGCTCCTGCAAAGGCATATGTAAATGAATCCATTCCGATTGGACATATGTGTACATTGGGCATTGTGACATCACACAATGGAACGTTCACCAGGGGCTGGGGATGGGGCTGGTTCTATGGGTGAGAAGCCAGTTTATTTTTGAAATATTGGGGGGGGGGGGGGGGGGGGGAGGGGGGGGGAGGGGGGGGGGAGGGGGGGGGGAGGGAGAAAGATTTGATTAAAAACGTGTACTTAAACACGACAGAATGTAATGAGGAGCGGATACTTAGAAAGAAAAGTGAAATCTCTACCGAAATGGAAAAGATGTCGGCGATTCTGCGTCTGGTTTCGGAGTTGCAAGGAATCAAAGGAAGAAAGGCGGCCGGCAGCCGGCCATGTAAATGGATCCATTCCGATTGGACATCTGCGAGCATTGGGCATTGTGACATCACACGATGGAACGAATCAAAAGGCAGAAAGGCAGCCGGACGGACGGCAGGCGGCAGCCACAGCATTTTATATAATAACTAGACCAAGTGCAGACCCGTTGGGTCTGTTTCCCCAACGGCGTTTGCGGTGGGGGGAGGGGGGGGTGGTGGCTGCGGCATCACACTCACATTAACCACCCCCCAAACACACAGGTGGGGGGTGGGGGGTGAGAAGAGGGGAGGGAGGGGAGAGGAGGAGGAGGAAACGGGACAGATTTTCAATTCAATTCAACTTTAATGTCATTGCACAAACACTGAGTATCGGTACAACGAAATGCAGTTTTGCGTCAGTCCGTAGTAGTGCAATATAGAAATTAAAAAAAAAAGAGGATACAGAACAATAGAAAATGCAGAATAATTAAACAATGGGGACGGAGGGACCGGAGGAATCTATCGGCGGGACTCCGAGTTCAGCAATGCGACGGTATGATTGTAGAAGCTGTTCCTCATCCTACTGGTACGAGACCTGAGGCTCCTGTACCGCCTCCCTGATGGGAGGAGGGCAAACAGTCCATGATTGGGGTGGGAGGGGTCTTTAATGATCTTCCCAGCTCGTTTCAGACACCGTTTTTTTGGGAGGGAAAGGAGAGCTGGTAGGGGGTGAGAGAGGGGGATGGGGAGAGGGGGAGGATGGAGGGAGGGGGAGAGGGGTGGGGGAGAGAGGGGAGAGAGGGGAAAGAGTGGGGAGGGAGAGTGGAGGGGAAAGGGGGGAGAGAAGTGGAAGAGTGGAGAGGGAGGAGGAGAGGGGTAGGGGGAAGGGGGCGGGGGAGAGAGGGAAGGGGGTGGGGTAGAGAGGGAAGGGGATTGGGGGAGAGAGGGATGGGAGAGGGGTGAGGAGAGGGAGAGGGGGAGGTGAGAAGGGGGAGAGAAGTGGAAGAGTGGGGAGGGAGGGAGGGGTAGAGTGGTAGCGGGAGTGGTGGAAGAGGGGCGGGGGAGTGGTGCAAGAGGGACAGAGGGGTAGGGGAAGGGGTGGGGGAGAGGGGAAGAGAGGGGAAAAGAGGGGTGGGGGAGGGAGAGGGGTGGGGTAAGGGGACAGAAGTGGAAGAGTGGGGAGGGAGGGGTAGGGGGAGTGGTGGAAGAGGGACAGAGGGGTAGGGGGAAGGGGGTGGTGGTAGAGAGGGAAGGGGGTGGGGGAGAGAGGGATGGGTGGGAGAGGGAGAGGGGTGAGGAGAGGGAAACATAGAAACATAGAAATTAAGTGCAGGAGTAGGCCATTATGGCCCTTCGAGCCTGCACCACCATTCAATATGATCATGGCTGATCATCCAACTCAGTATCCTGTACCTGCCTTCTCTCCATACCCCCTGATCCCTTTAGCCACAAGGGCCACATCTAACTCCCTCTTAAATATAGCCAATGAACTGGCCTCAACTACCTTCTGTGGCAGAGAATTCCAGAGATTCACCACTCTCTGTGTGAAAAATGTTTTTCTCATCTCTGTCCTAAAGGATTTCCCCCTTATCTTTAAACTGTGATCCCTTGTTCTGGACTTCCCCAACATCTGGAACAATCCTCCTGCATCTAGCCTGTCCAACCCCTTAAGAATTTTATAAGTTTCTATAAGATACCCCCTCAATCTTCTAAAATCTAGCGAGTACAAGCCGAGTCTATCCAGTCTTTCTTCATATGAATGTCCTGACAACCCAGGAATCAGTCTGGTGAACCTTCTCTGTACTTCCTCTATGGCAACAATGTCTTTGAGCATTGGGCATTGTGACATCACACGATGGAACATTCACCATGGGCTGGGGCTCCTGCAAAGGCATATGTAAATGGATCCATTCCGATTGGACATCTGTGAGCATCGGGCATTGTGACATCACACGATGGAACATTCACCAGGGGCTGAGGGGGGGGAAGGAATTGATTAAAAACGTGTACTTAAACACGACGAAATGTAATGAGGAGCGGATACTTAGAAAGAAAAGTGAAATCTCTACCGAAATGGAAAAGATGTCGGCGATTCTGCGTCTGGTTTCGGAGTTGCAGGGAATCAAAGGAAGAAAGGCGGCCGGCAGCCGCCCATGTAAATGGATCCATTCCGATTGGACATCTGCGAGTATTGGGCATTGTGACATCACACGATGGAACAAATCAAAGGCAGAAAGGCAGCCGGACAGCAGGCGGCAGCCACAGACTTTTATATATTAATAGATAGATAGATGGTCTTGGTATAAATGAAAATTGTCCCTACTGCATGCAGGATAGCGTTAATGTGCAGGGATCCCTGGTCAGTGCGGACACGGTGGGCCGAAGGGCCTTTTTCTGAGCTATATCTCCAAACTAAACTAGAGTCAAAAGGGTGAAACTAGTTTTGAGCTGTCATCGAGTCATTCAGCAGATAAACGGGCCCTTCAGTCCAGTTTGCCCAAGATGACTAACTACACCAGTCCCATCTGCCTATGTCTAAACCCTTCCTATCCATGTACACTGCCTGTCTAAATGTCTTTTAAATGTTGTTCTAGTTTATGCCTCAACATTCTTCTTTGGGAGCTCATTCTTCTTTGGGAGTCCATATACCAGCTGATTTTTTCCACCCTTTGTGTAAAAAAAAGTTGCCCATTATATTCCCATGAAATCTTTCCCTCCTACCTTGAGCCTATGTCCCCTGGTTCTTCATTCCCATTCCCTGAGCAAATGACTCTATCCATTGACCCTATCTATTTCTCTCATGATCATACACACCTAAATAAGATCACCTCTCACCCTCCTACATAGCAAGGAATACAGTCCTATCCTGTCCAACCAAACCTTATATCTCAGGCCCCTCAAGTCCTGGCAACATCCTCTTGAATATTTTCTGCACTCTTTCCAGGTTAACAACATCTGTAGTGAACAAAATCTTGGCGCACCAATGGCTTGTCGCGGAACTGACGGCCAAAGTGGGACAGGCCCGACCCTGGTGCGACGCAACGTTTCACCTCCAACAGCAGCAGAAGCAGGCAAACGATCGCCAAGCTCGGCCTGGGGCTCACAGCCATTGCGGTCCGGATCCGCCCCCACTTCTACTCCCAGAGCAGGACCAAGAAAATTGAAGATAGACACAAAATGCAGGAGTATCTCAGCGGGACCGGCAGCAACTCTGGAGAGAAGCAATGGGTGATGTTTCGGGTCAAGGCCCTTCATTAAGACTGAAGAAGAGTCTCGACCCAAAACGTCACCCATTCCTTCTCTCCAGAGATGCTGCCGGGCCCGATGAGTTACTCCAGCATTTTGTGTCCATCTTCAAATGACGTCACGCGCTCCAGACGGCTGTGCGGGCGCATTAAATCGCGCGACCTTCGTGGTACCGTCGCGCCTCAATGCAACCACGAGGTCACGTATTAGCGTGCCAAGAACACGTAAGTGGGACAGGGGCTTTACTTCCAGCATTGACCTGCTGAGTTGTGCACTAGCTGGCTAAATTGTGTTTGTTATTTCCCAACTACTCTGCAGCATAGGGATCTATGTGGAGTCAGCAGTAGAGCATTGCTGTCAGTTAGGCCCAATACAGTACAGATTCCCCTCGTTATAGCGGATCATGGGGGGGGGGGGGGGGGGGGGGGGGGATTAGTGTTGTTATTAATAAATGTTCGCTATAACTGAGTAAGGGTTTGTTCACCATTGACACCACTGCCCGTGAGCCGGTTCAGAATTCTGGAGCCCCGTCCCTCACCACACGAAGCACGTCGGCCCATGATGGTCGCCCAGCACCACCTTGCCCAATGTGGTTGAGGAACGGCACTAACCACTGCCCTGCTGCTGGTTCCCACATTCAGAGATTTAGTCTCCCACGACCAACTGCCCAGGTGATAGGACATCGACCTTAGACGTTAACACTGTTTCACATTCCAAAAATGCTACCTAACCTTCTGAGTGTACAAAGTTCCTGTTAACCGCTACAAATGTATTTTGTTACTGCAAGCTTAAAAACACTACAGGTTGTTTGTTTCATTGTTTAAGAGAGTGCCATTGCACAAGTGCTGATTAAAGCAATGGCTTGTCAACTTCCATGGCCCCCCGCAGTGTAACTGCGGCCAGTGTTCTTAAACACACAGGGCTGTCAGATTACTGTGGGATACTCCAGCCACTATAAGGCAAATCCATTATAAAATGATCCGTAATAATGAGGGTACACTGTAACAGAATGCTATTTCAGTTAAACGGAAGACAAAGCTCTGAGGGGCAAGGGGAACTGAACGGTTTCATTGTTTAAAAGCAGTACTAGATTTTAATTCAGCAGGACATGCAGCATCACCGGAGAGAAGGAATGGGTGACGTTTCACATCGAGACCCTTCTTCACCTGAAACATCACCCATTCCTTCTATCCAGAGATGCTGCCTGTCCCACTGAGTTACTTATGCATTATGTGTCTTATCTTCGGTGTCAACCAGAATCTGCAGTTCTTTCTTACACAAACAATTTTAATTGTTGAATTGATCTTTTTATACATTGCGCACATATCAGAGACATTCAGAAACATTCAAAACTCCCTGACAATTCTCACAGCTGTGAAAGCAAAGAGCAATGCTCATTTGCTGTTGAACCTTTATACCATCTGTTTCATGGGCATGCTTAATTTGGCCCTTCACCACCTGGTAGCATTAAGCCCGACGCAACCTTTCTCTCACCCCCATGGCCGGTATCTACAATGGTCACCTTCTCTGGTATCTACAATGCTAACAAGTATCTACAGTTCACCCCTGATGTCAGATTTTGGTCACATTTTTTTTGTGTGTGATTTTATTTATTTGCAGCATAGAATAAAGTGGAATTTCATTAATTGGATGAAGAGTCTTTTAGATGAGCATGTAGAAGTGCATGGAAGTACCAAATAGAGGCAGATGAGATCTGCCTCGAACTTGGACATGTTCAGTATGGACATTGTGGGTCGAAGGGCCTGATCCTGCGCTGTACTGTTCTATATTCTATGTTCCTTATTGCTTTAAGAATACTTTTCAGTGGGTAATCTTTTTTTAATTTTTCTATTAGTCAGCATGACCCAATATAAATTATTCGTTTCCCCACTAAGCACCTTTGTTTACTGCAAAGTGAGATCTATTCATCAGAAGTCCAGAATAAAATGCTGCCCAATATCACGTTATAAATAACACTATATTCTATGTTCTTCAATGGCAGCCTTAATTGAATGGCAAGAAATTGCACCCCTATATTAGGGTTATTTTCTCTGTTTTCAATGCTTGTCTTGCATAACGTAAAAAAATTACTTTTGTAACGAAGATTTTTGTTTTGTTGCATTTTGCAGTTTTTGGGGAGAGATGGAGGGAAGTGCACCAATTTCCCTTTAAAACTGTAATTGCAATAAAATGAATTGAAAGAGCACTAGATAGCACTCTTATATTGTAGTTTTTCTTGGATTCATATATTCAGCCAAAAACGTGTTCATTGCAATTAATTGAAATTAGGAACATAGAACAGTGCAGCACAGGAAGCAGAGTTCAGTCCACTATATTTGTGCTGAACATGATGTCATTAAACTGATCTCATCACCCTGTACATTATCCATATCCCTCTATTCCCTGAACTTCCATGTGCCTATCCTAATGCCATTTAAACCACTATCATACCTGTTCTACCACCGCCCTTGACAATACGTTCCAGGCCCCCGTCACTTTCTGTGTAAAAAAAACTTGCCCCGCACATCTCCATTAAACTTTCAAACCTCTCCCTGTAGCTGAAACCTTCTAATCCAGCCACATTCTGGTAAACCTCCTCTCCAAAGCCTCCACATCTTTCCTGTAATGGGGCAACGACAACTGCACACAATACTCCAAATGCAGCCGAACCAAAGTCCTACAGAGCTGCATCAGGACTTCCTGCCTCTTATCTTCAAAGCTCCTAGCAATGAAGACAAAAATACCTTACGGTTTCTTAACCACGTTAGACACAAAAAGCTGGAGTAACTCAGCAGGACAGGCAGCATCTCTGGAGAGAAGGAATGGGTGACGAGACCCTTTTTCAGGCTGAAATTCATAACAAAGTAAAACGAGAGATATAAACGATTTTCCCTTTCCCGTGACTTTCAGTTTGAAGAAGAGTCTCGACCCGAAACGTCACCCGCTCCTTCACTCCAGAGATGCCGCCTGTCCCGCTGAGCCACTCCAGCTTTTTATGTCTATCTTTAGTTTAAATCAGCATCCGCAGTTCCTTCCTGCATGGTTTCCTAACCACCCTACCTTCTGTGCTGTCACCTTCAATGAGCTATGAATCTGGACTCGAAGATCCTTCTGCACATCAATGCTGTTAAGGGTCTTGCCATTAATTGTATACGCTCTCCTTACATTCAACTTCCCAACTGCAACACCGCAAACTTGCTCGGGTTAAACTCCATCTGCCATTTCTCCGCCCATTTCTTCAGCTGGTCTATATCCCACTGTATCTTCTGACAGCATTTCTAACCGTCTGCAATTCATTCAATTTTAGTGTCATCAACAAACTTACTCACCAACCCATCCATGCTTACGTTCAGGTCATTTATATACATCACTAACAGCAGAGGTCCCAGCACAGATCCCTGCAGATCTCCACTGGTCATAGATCTCCAGCCAGAATATCTCCTTCCACCACGACTCTCTCTCTTCTATGAATAAGCCAGTTCTGAATCCAGACAACTAAGTCTTTGTGTATCCTGTACATTTTAATCTTCTGGAATAGTCTACCATGAGGGACATTCTCAAAAGCCTTACAAAAATCCATATATACAATATCCACCGCCCTACCTTAATAAATCTCCTTCGTCACCTCCTTAAAAAAACTCAGTCAAGTTAGTGAGATAGGGCCTGTCGCATACAACGCCAACTATCCCTAATTACCACCATTCTCTTCCAATAGGAGTAAATCCTGTCTCAAAATAATTCTCCCCAATAGTTTCCCTTCCACTGACGTGAGGCTCATTGGCCTATCATTCCCTGGATTCTCTCTACTTCCCTTTTTAAACAAAGAAACAACATTGGCCACTCTCCAGTCCTCCAGGACCTCACCTTTGGCTCGAGACGAAACAAAGATCATCGCCAGGGACACCACAATCTCCTCTCTTGCCTCCCTCAATAATCTGGGATAGGTCCCATCAGGCCCCTGGACATATTAATGTTCTTCCAGAGCCTCAGCACCACCACCTTGTCGATCCCAATCTGCCCCTGCGTATATGTATTCTCTACACTGATCTCGCTGTCCTGCAAGTTCTTCTCCTTGGTGCATACAGAGGCAAAGTTCTCGTTTTGTACGTCATTTACATCCTCCTACTCCAAACATAGATCCCCTCATTTATCTTTGAGTGGGTCTTCCTTCTCTCTGGTCATCCTCTTATTTTTAATGTACGTATAAAGGGCCTGTCCCACTTGTGCGTCATTTGCACGTCATATACGAGACATCATATACGCGTCACGACGCAAGACGCGCGCATTGTGACGCGCATGTGATGCGCGCATGGTGCGTGGTGACGCAGGCAGTGAGGCGCGGTCGCACGTGGCACCCCACGATTTTGGGATTCATAAAATCTTCGTGCGCCACCTGCGTGACACGCAAATGATGCCCAAGTGGGACAGGCCCCTTAGAAGCCGGGATTCTCCTTAAAATTGTAATGTTCCTTCTTCACTTGAACAGCTGACAATTTTACAAAGCTTAGATGTACAAGTGCCAAAATACTGATCGTCCTAAATTTCACCTTGATTCACCTGTCATCAGCAGTGGTGGAAGCTGGTAAGAGGATGGCCCAGTAAAGTTTATGAATAACATCAGCATTAGGAGCTCTACATGACCAAATGGTATCAGAAGTATCTAAACAGTTGAAGGCTTTGCAAAGATTACCAACATGTTCGCAGGTCGTCTGTGGTTTTGCGTGCTTACACATGGAGGTGAATAATCAGGCATACTCAGTATATGTATGAACAATCAGTTCCAGAACATTAAGGTAGACACCCACATGTGGCAAGACCTATTGGGAATCTGCTAGACCAAGCCCTAGGATTTGGAATCTATTTCCCAGAACTATCAACCAGCACGTTACCGACACGTACAAAGCTCCAGGTCTGTTTTGGAAACCCACCACCGTACCCCTGAAGCAAATGCTGAAATGATGAATGATCACTTTACCGTGGTTGTACAGAGGAATCAGAGTTCTCATTCTGATCATTCACGTTTGAACAAATGAATCAAGATTAATCAACTTGTTAATCCAATCTGAACAAATGTCCAAAATCACTTTCTTCCCCCAAGTTTGGTGAAAGGTATAAGCATCACAAAATGTAAAAACAATACGAGCAGTAAAACCTGAATTTACAAGATATAATGTGGAAATAATATAAATCTGTGAGGATAAATTTATTATAATGGGAGTGAAATCACTGCCTTGAGAGCCGAAGGAAATGATTAAAATTAAAAAGTATCAATGTTTTCAATTTCTTATTTAAAGCACAGTATGAGTGGAGTATGGAAACCCACAAGAAAATGTACTAAAATGGAGCTCCAAGAAGCATCCAACGCAAATATATCTTGGTGTCATTTGTGTATGTTTAGTTTAGTTTAGAGATACGGTGAAGAAACGGGCCCTTTGGCCCACTGAATCTGCACCGACCAGCGATCCCCGTACATTAACATATCCTATGGACAATTTACAACTTTACCAAACCAATTAACCTACAAACCTGTACGTCTTTGGAGTGTGGGAGGAAACCGGAGCACCTAGAGAAAACCCACGCCGTCACGGGGAGAAGGTACAAACTCCGTACAGACAGCTCCCGTAGTCAGGATTCTCTGGCACAGTAAGGCAGCAAATCTACCGCTGCACAACCGTGCCACCCATGTTTATGGATACTTTTTACATATTCTCTGTGGCTCAATTCAACTCCTGCTGGAAGTCATTGTGCAGCTTTGAAGCTCGGTCAAAATCAATGGTAGAAATGGTGGTTTGTGGACTTCTCATTCCACAGGCACACACCTGGAATCTAAACAGAAGATATGAACATCTGCAGGCAATGTGCAGAAATGGATCCAGGGCATTACCATGAGTGCAGTGAGAGGAGGTGAGAAATATCAAGGGCAAAAGGTTTAAAATAAAATGTAGTCCCAATCATTGTGAAGGGTAATGATCACTTGTGCCTGGTCTGTGAAAACAGCTATACAGTTACTACTAATCACATACTTAGCATGCCTCCAGCACTCAAATACATATTGCATACCTTATTTCAGAACATGGACTTGGTATACCAATTATATTCAGCTATGCAAGTCGTATCATTTGCACGTTGCAATACAATCATTGACACACTTTTTGCAGGGAAAGGTGGCTTTTGCTTGCAGCTGCAGCTGATTTACACTGAAGATAGACACAAAGTGCTGGAGTAACTCAGTGCGACAGGCAGCTTCTCTGGAGAGAAGGAATGGGTGGTGTTTCGGGTCGAGACCCTTCTTCTGACTGAGAGTCAGGGGAGATGGAAACTAGAAGTATGAAGGGTAATGTGTGAAAGCGACAGATCAAGGCAGACAATGTACAGTTGCGATGGAGGCTTGGATAATGAACTCCAACCAGATCTGTCCTTGCCTTTCCAATTGCATGTCATTAGCATGTAATTAGCATGCATGTCCAATTCTGCCATTCAATACAAAATGGACACACTTTTCCTGAATATTAGTCTGCGCAGTGTAAGACAATTATGGTTTGTGACGTTGGGACATTGGAGCTCAGTTTATGGAGCCAAGCAGAAAACTTGTGTATCGTTGATTTGAATTTTATGATGATGATGGGACTTTTTTACAAGTTAAAAATGAGTTCCTCTGTGAAACATAAAATCTTCATAGCTATGAAGCTGAAAGTACAGAAATAGGTCCTTCAGGCAGACCATCAAACACTTATTGACTAATCCATCTTATTCTCCCCACACTCCTCTCAAACATAATGACCATTCACCCACACACTAGGGGGCATTTGCAGGACCCAATTCACTCACCACATGCATATTTAGAGTGCAGAGATACAGCATGGAAACAGGCCCTTCGGCCTACTGAGTACATGTCAACATCGCATCCCACACACAAGGGGCAATTTACAGAAACCAATTAACCTACAAACCTGCACGTCTTTGGAACATGGGAGGAACGAACAGGGGTTCCCTCAAAGACCACTGCTACACCACCATCAAGAATGCCTATCGTTTTATCCCTCGCCCTCACTTCGGTAAGTCCGACCATACCGCGGTGCTGCTTCTTCCTGCCTACAAGCAGCAATTAAAGAGCGCACCCCCAGAAGTGAGGACAGCACAGAGCTGGTCGGGGGGGGCAGAAGAACAACTCCAGGACTGTTTGGAGTCTGTAGACTGGGCAATGTTCAAGGACTCGGCAACGGACTTGAACAAATATGCCACAGTCGTTACAGACTTCATAAAGAAATGTGTGGAGGACTGCATCCCTACAAAAACCTTCCGAGTGTTTCCCAATCAGAAACCTTGGATGAACTTTGAGATCCGCACTCTCCTGAAGTCCAGACACAGGGCATTCACCTCCAATGATACAGTGGCCTACATGAAGACCAGATACGACCTTGGTAAGGCCATCAAAAAGGCCAAATGGGACTTCTGCTCCAAACTGGAGGACGAGACAGATGTTCGGCAGCTGTGGCAGGGTCTGAATGCAATCACCTCCTACAAGGCAAAACCAGGAGGCAGCTCGAATGCCGGTGTAACATCACTCCCTGACGAGCTCAATGCGTTTTACGCACGCTTTGACAGGGAGAATACTGATGTGCCTTCCCGATCCCCCATTCGCTGCGATGGCATTTCAGTCTCAGTCACAGAGGCCGATGTCAGGAAATCCTTCAGAGGGGTGAACCCCCGAAAAGCACCTGGTCCTGATGGTATACCCGGTCGTGTTCTAAAAACCTGTGCGGACCAACTGGCGGGAGTTTTTACGGACATTTTCAACCTCTCACTTCTGAGGTCTGAGGTCCCCACCTGCTTTAAAAGGGCATCAATTATACTGGTGCCCAAGAAGAGTAAGGTGACATGCCTCAATGACTATCGACCAGTGGCACTAACGCCGGTGGTGATGAAGTGCTTTGAGAGGTTGATCATGGAGCAAATCAACTCTTACATCGACAAAAACCTGGACCCACTGCAGTTCGCGTACCGCCACAACAGATCAACGGTGGATGCGATCTCGCTGGCCCTCCACTCCGCACTGGACCACTTGGACAACAAAAACTCATATGTCAGGCTGTTATTCATTGATTACAGCTCGGCATTTAACACAATCATCCCCTCCAAACTGGTTACCAAACTCGCAGAACTGGGTCTCTGTGCATCCCTCTGCAACTGGATCCTCGACTTCCTCGTCCACAGACCACAGTCTGTTCGTATTGGTGGAAATGTGTCAGCCTCAATAACAATCAGCACGGGAGCACCTCAAGGCTGCGTGCTCAGCCCCCTGCAGTACTCACTGTATACCCATGACTGCGTAGCGAACCACAGTGCGAACTCCATCATCAAGTTCGCTGACGACACCACTATTGTGGGGCGTATCACTGATGGGGATGAGTCAGAGTACAGAAGAGAGATCGAGCAACTGTCCATATGGTGCCAGCGCAATAACCTGGCCCTCAACACCAGCAAAACCAAGGAACTGATTGTGGACTTTGGAAGGAGTAGGAGGGGGACCCACAGCCCCATTTATATCAACAGGTCGATGGTTGAAAGGGTCAAGAACAAAAAATTCCTAGGCGTGCACATCTCTGAAGATCTTTCCTGGTCCGAGAACACTAACGCAATTATCAAAAAAGCTCATCAGCGCCTCTACTTCCTGAGAAGTTTACGGAGAGTCGGATTGTCAAGGAAGACTCTCTCTAACTTCTACAGGTGCACAGTCGAGAGCATGCTGACCGGTTGCATCGTGGCTTGGTTCGGCAAGTTGAGCGCCCTGGAGAGGAAAAGACTACAAAAAGTAGTAAACACTGCCCAGTCCATCATCGGCTCTGACCTTCCTTCCATCGAGGGGATTTATCGCAGTCGCTGCCTCAAAAAGGCTGGCAGTATCATCAAAGACCCACACCATCCTGGCCACACACTCATCTCCCTGCTACCTTCAGGTAGAAGGTACAGGAGCCTGAAGACTGCAACAACCAGGTTCAGGAATAGCTACTTCCCCTCAGCCATCAGGCTATTAAACCTGGCTCGGACAAAACTCTGATTATTAGCAACCACTTTCTGTTATTTGCACTACCAGTTTATTTATTCATGTGTGTATATATTTATATCATGGTATATGGACACATTTATCTGTTTTGTAGTAAATGCCTACTATTTTCTGTGTGCTTAAGCAAAGCAAGAATTTCATTGTCCTATACAGGGACACATGACAATAAACTCACTTGACTTGAACTTGAACTTGAAACCAGAGCACCCGGAGAAAACCAGGCGGTCATCAGGAGAACGTACAAACTTCTCCCAGACAGTACCCATAGTCAGGATGAGAACCGGGACTGGCTCTGTGAGGCAGCAGCTCGACTGCCATGCCACAGTGCCACTGCACCACTTTGGGAAGAAACCAGAGCACCTGGAGGAATGCTACAACACAATGGGCAAAATGTGCAAACTCCACATAGGCAGCAGACAAACCCAGGTTGTTGGAGCTGTGAGCCACACTCTGCTAAACGCATTGTTCTTCCTTCTCCTGCTACTCCTGTTGTTCTTCTCCCTTTATTGCTTGATGGCAGATAGTGGCTGTGTTGTCACCAAGCCTGCTGAGTACTGCAAGTACTCATCTGCACACCTGTCGATTATCACAGGTGAAATTTCGAGGGCACAACAGATGGCCTCAGGGTAAGAAGGTCAAGTGACCATTAACATTTTGCTTTGATCTTACACAGGGAACATGCAGTTCTGAACTCCAGCTTCACATGGGGAGGCATGAATGTCAGGCCTAGAAGTATTTTGCTTTTCGAACCTTTGGAAAATCTCCAATTCTGCGAATTCATTGTGCCTGCAATGTCTGCTAAGTTCAGATTTAGACGAAGGATCTGAATTTCTCTCTCTGGAGCAGAGAGTACTCATGGAGGTGAACTTTAACCAGTGAAATGTGGCATTAATCAGACACCTCTGTCTGAGTGTTTAGATAGTTATAAAATGCCGGTGTGGTCCTGGGCTGAGGATGGGTAGTTGAGTTTACTGTCATGTGTGCAAGTATAGTGATGTACAGGTCTTACTTGCAGCAGCCAACACACAATACACAATTGTGAATCTGTGGAATCCTTTGCCACAGAAGGCAGTAGAGGCCAATTCACTGGATGAATTTAAAAGAGAGTTAGATAGGGGCTAGCGGAATCAAGGGATATGGGGATATGGGGAGAAGGCAGGCAAGGGTTACTGATTGTGGATGATCAGCCATGATCACGATGAATGGCGGTGCTGGCTTGAAAGGCCAAATGGCCTGCTCCTGCAACTATTTTCTATGTTTCTAATACATAAAATCATCTACTCAAAACAAGACATTAGTGCAAAACACAATTAGAAGACAAGTTCACTGTAGTGCAAGGTTGTTTCAAGAACCTGGAGATTATAGGAAAACACGAGGTTCTGAACCTGGTGCTGAGAGACTTTGGAGTTTGTGCGTTGTGCCCGATGGTAGCAATGAGAAGAGGGCATGGCATGGATGGCGGGGATCCTTGACGATGGAGGCCGCCATTTTGGTGCAGTACCTCATGTAGATGCTCCTATTGGTGTGGGGGAGTTGTGCCTTTGACGGACTGGGCTGTGTCCAACATTCACTGCACCCTTCATTGATTCCTGTCACCAAGGCTTTGTTTCCCTGTCTATTGCTCCTGAGACAGTCGGAATTAGTAATGTGCCTTCTATAAGTTTCCAGCCTTTGGTTTCTGTGCCCTTACTGCAGCGTTGTTGCTCTCATCCTTTGGCACGTTGTACTGACCTTTGGATCTTCCTCTCCTGTCACTGGGACGGCTACTGCAGCAATAAAAGGCTGTGGTGACCTCAATGCTCACACTACTCTCACAACCGTTGTCTTCAACCTCACTAACTGACCCTGGGGTCAAGGAAAGAGCGTTCACGTCACAGCCCCGTTTCCACCAATTTTTCCACCACCACGCACAAGAAGCGACAAGACAGACACCATTATATGCAGATGCCGAGAAGTGTGTTCAATTCTGGCTGAACACCTTCTAATCTTGTGTGTGGACTCGATAAGAAGAAGAAGAACAGGCTCTGCTCTCCATCTGGCCCCTTAAACAAAACCTGCAAGTGGGTGATGATCCCTTTAAACGGTGCAGATGCAATGTTCAACTATTGCGGCGTGTTAGCAAAATGAGACAATCCCGCATGTGCTGTAGATGTGGCCCTTGTGGCTAAGGGGATCAGGGGGTATGGAGAGAAGGCAGGTACGGGATACTGAGTTGGATGATCAGCCATGATCATATTGAATGGCGGTGCAGGCTCGAAGGGCCGAATGGCCTACTCCTGCACCTATTTTCTATGTTTCTATGTTTATGAAAAAGCCAAGTAAATATGAAGTGCTGAAGTGACTGCTGGAGTGATAATTGTGAGATCAGTCTTCTACAATGCTAATGCCACTTTAAGATGGCATAATGAAGTACCTGTGATCAGCACAGGTTATTAATATATGTGGGAATAAATGTTATGTAGGTAGGAGTGCTAGAAGTGAGCAGTGTGCATCTGTACATCTGCCTGACAATACACATGCACATTTATTTGTGCCTGGTGCAAGAGGGGTCATTCAGAAGTAAGGAAGCGATCACAGGTCACATCAGTTGCTATGTGCAATCAATTCAATCACCAGCACACAAAAAAAACATGTGTTCCACAAATACATTTCTCAGTCTGTATGTCCTTAAGTATTCTACACCTAATGATAATGTATTTAACCTTTCTAACGTGCAAAGATATCTTGAGACATTTTTCTTAACATTATCTGGCTGACTATAATTTATGTTTATTGAAGGAGTTCCCTGCTATTTGAAATAGAGGTCTTGTGAGTCCTGCATGTGCTGTAGAATATCAAAACATTTGTCAACCATTTATAAGAGTGTGAGCGAGTTAAGAAAATGTACTCGGAACAGCAAAGAACTCAATCAATAGATGTTTGTAACATGGGTGTCAATTGTTGCTATGTTTAATAGGAACTCCTCTCCCAGTCCCTTACACAACTTTAAAATTATCCCATTACTTCCAAGCTAAGTTCAAATTTTAAAAGTACTTGTAGACACTGATAGACGTTGTTGATTGCCAAAAATACATACCAGTCACTTGGTTGTCATTTCAGATTTGAGAACCACTGATTTAATTAATATTCTCAAAATAAAATGTTGCTGCATATTGTTCATTTAGTGGTGGTCTGGCCATCTTAACATGCCATTAGCATTGTAGAAGATAGTACTGATTTAAACATGTTCTTTCAAGTGATCATTTTAATCCATTAGTTTTACTTTGATTTTTTTTTCCAAAAAAGTTGTATTATTGTGCTTGACACAATAAAATAACAGACCAGCTTCTTTTTCCCTTTTTAAATGTTTTAAATATTTTGCATATACAACGTGCAAGGAATGTGAATAATCACTCATGCTGTGCTTTGAAAATCAGCCTGCTTTATTCGTATGCTGAAAGTGGCATCAACATCATGTGTCACATTTTCCATCCATATTATCTTTTTAGTTAATGTTCAATAAGAAGACTAGCCATGGCTGTTAGTTCATAAACACATCTGGTTCAGCAGTTGTTTACTGTAGCGAAAGGGACTGCCAGCTTCCATATAACCACTTACATATTTATTTTATTTGTATCATGTACAGTTTCATTTACAACTCGCATGTGGTGCAAAATAAAGCTTGTGTTAAAGAGTGCCATTTACAATGTGTAGTTTTTTAAAAATATCTCAATTTATTAATACTATCTCTGTTTTTAATCTGTTGTCGTATGGTAGATTTATTCGAAATAATGCAAGCAAAGATATTTTTATCATTATTAATCGGGTTTTTTAACCAGCATCTGCAGCTCCTTGTTTCTACCTAATGTTATTTGCTATTGATTTTATTAACCTAATAATCAGAATGAACAATGTGCTTTATCATTTATGCATTTTGGGTGAGAACTGAGTATCATCGAGCTTGCAGAAGAACAAGGTGATCAAGATTAAGTTGTGTATGTGCACAACTGTGCACTTTTACTTTCACAATTGAGGGGAAAACGGATCATTTTGTTTCTTTACAGCACTATTCATTCAATTTTAAGGCCTTTTGGTGACAAAATGTGACCTGAAGTGCACCTGGAGTGTAGGTGTAGATCTTCTGATTATGGTTTTCAAACCATTGTGGCTATTTATTGATTATAAGAATTTCAACAGATTTTAGTCGAATATCTCTTTGCTGTACTTAAAATATAGTACAGTTATGCAGTGGGAATGATCAAACATTTATTACAGGAGAGAAGGTAATATGCATAATTTATACTGTTTTAGCACAATCATTAGTGATATTCTTGATAGATTTTATTTCCAACTTTCATATCTAATACATGCCTGGAAAATTAATTTTATATCTTTCATTTATTTGCCTATGTTAAAATTGAGTTTTAAGTCATCTTCAAGTGAACAGTTTGATTGCTGCTCATGCATGGGCTTAATTACTTCCGAAGAAGGACAGTATTAAATGTTTTAAATGTCACAAAAATAAATGAATATCAGCCAGTAGATTTAAAACCAGCCAATATCTGTGATGTTTTCTCCAAGGGCTTTTTTATTTAAATGCCTTTGAGGCAAATTTTTATTTAGTCACCCAAAAAGGAATCCCATCTCTCTATTTATCACAGGCTGATGCTATATGATTTGTAAGTCTCTTACAAAATTTTAATTTGGTATGATTAGCTGTGCATCATTAAACAACAGTCTTTCATAAAGAATGCTGTAAAATACTGACAGAATCAAGATACCGAATACTTTGAATAAGCTATGGTCAAAGCTAGATAATATTATATGAAACAGAGAGAAGGAACCAGTGCTTTCAATTTGAGATGATTTTAGTTAGAAAGTCTAAAAGCCTAACAATTAATGTGTTTCTATTTTTAACATGTAATGCCCCTCAATTTAAAGTATTTCGCTGAAGGAAAAAGTATAAGTTACGTTGATTAAAAATGTAATAATGATTAGATTATAAAGACTTTTTTTTTTAAAAACAGCCAGGCATTTATTGAAGGCATTTATTTGTTGGAAGGCTGTACCATGCTTTTCCCTTCTGCCTGGGACTGCCTCTGTAATTGGCAGAATGGGACCATCTTGATAATGGAAGTGTAAAGGTGTAATGAGAGCGTTAATTGATGCTTCTTAATCACTTTTAGGTATTAAGTCATGATGCAAGAATCCACGACAGAGACAATAAGCAACAGTTCAATGAATCAAAATGGAATGAGCACTCTAAGCAGCCAATTAGATGCTGGCAGCAGAGATGGAAGATCAAGTGGTGACACCAGTACGGAAGTAAGCACAGTCGAACTGCTGCATCTGCAACAACAGCAGGTAAGTTTTGTTTTCCCTAAGACCTTCTTATTATATATTTCATCACTTTTTTTCTTATTAACGATCAGATAAGCTTTTCTCCCCATAGGATTATAAGATGTATTTTGAGTGCTTTCAGTGATTTTAATCTTCAGTGCTGAAAACAATTTCTCATTCATTATACTCAGTGTTTAGGAATTCCTATGCCTGAGCGTGGTAGGATGACATTTCATTATGATAATGCATTTTTATAGATAGGTATCTACCTACTTAAATTGAAATAAAGTAATTCTAATTGGCTTTGTTATTTATTAGTCTTCAGTTTTTTTCTTGGGCACTTCTGTTGTAATATGTTATTTTCCACCAGAGGGCCACATTATTTGATTTCTTACCTACTAGCAACATAAACTGAATGTATTTCTTCAGATGTAAAGAAGATTCACTGATGTATTGCCTTGCACAATTATCTTAAAGTAAAAAACAATGTCAATTTTAATGATGGGCTGCTTTCAGAGAAGGGTGGGTACGGGAGTAAGCGCAGGGGGAGGGAATATTTTGACATCTATCCTTTAAATTGAACTAAAGGCCAGAGAAGTTTGAAGTCTCAGCTGTCATTGAAATGCTGATACCTACACCTCTGGACTGGAAACAGCCAGAAAGTGCCAGTAAGAAGTGCAGATTCCCCTTACAAAGTGCAGGACTTACTAAGAGTGACTAAGATAGAGCTTCAGGTGAGTTTGCAGGGGGAATAGAGAGCAATTTGGGGGGTTTAGAGCTTGACTGTCCTCATGGGCCTGAAGGAATATATCTGCAATTTTGGTTCCATTAAAAAAAAATGCATAGGTCTTCTGATCTCTTTCATATTGATCGGAAAGATTGCAATCTCCCTGCTCAAGCCCCTAATTAAAATACAGTCAAGGCCCTGTTTACACACTAAATACAAAGGGTTATAAATTCATATGGTTGTCTACCCAAGCCTCCCCTGCTCACGGTGGATTCTTTATTCAGCTGCAGAACAATGCAGACTGAAATTGAAAATTGCAGAAAGCAGTACCAAGCAAATAATCACGCTATTGGTTTTTAACTGCCCAATCTCCATCCAAGTGAGTAAAGTTAAAACTGGACACGAAATATTCTATGAGAGTTAAAATAGTTATTTGTTTAAATCGTAGTGATAAAGTTAATAAAGTTATCATTCAAAAGAAGAGAATTGCAGGATCTGAAATATTTAAGTTTTAAGCAATGCACAATGCTGTGACACTGCATATTTGTTTTACTAATTAAATTCTTCCAACCTAAAAGAAAATACAAACAAAATTGTATGTTATGTGGCATAAAGCATGTTAGATAAAATAGTTTTGCTTGTAATATTCTGGATTCCAGATACTTTTACTGTGTGGATTTTTAAAGAGTTAATTCAAATGATATGGTGCTTGATTATTATATAGAATGGCAAACACTTTTCTCCTTTCCATCAAAAAGATAAAGAAAATACAGTTG
The DNA here is from genome assembly GCF_010909765.2 of Amblyraja radiata. Taxonomy (NCBI): domain Eukaryota; kingdom Metazoa; phylum Chordata; class Chondrichthyes; order Rajiformes; family Rajidae; genus Amblyraja; species Amblyraja radiata. The sequence continues at coordinate 43,995,169 of NC_045974.1, read as the reverse complement.
TAGAAGTTTTGTTTATTTGGAACGTATGTAATTAAGCTTCATTGAGCGCTTTGGAAATGTAATGAAGAATTGGAAAGTAGATGTCTCCATGAGTCCCATCATTACAGTGTAATTTTGATTGGATAGATATTGGCATGTGTCAAGTTTGCCCAATGTACTACCACTTATTCATAATGATTATATAGTGATCTTTTCAAACAGGTAATATATTTTGGTAAATTGTTCAGGTCTTAATTCACTATAATTTAAAATGTATTTGTAAATTACATATATAATAAATTAGATAGTGTAGATAGAGTGGAACATTTTGAAAATTTTAGCTATTAGTTTTTTAGAGTTTCTCTGGTGATAATCAATTATTGTTATAAAAATCTCAATTCAATCTACAAACTAATAGGAACACTTCATCCTAGGGTATTTATATCTTGACTGATGGAAATGAAATGGTTGTTCAAATTGTTTCTGCTACATTCCAAGAAAGTGAAATAAAAAGAAAATTATCTGTCTATAAATTTATTTCATGATAAGGTATCACCGATATTGGTTATATGAAATCCTGTGTTATACAGGCTATATTTTTGACATGGTAATTTATTTCAAAACTCAATTCAAAAAATTTCTAATATGGATCAATGTGCTTCTAAAAGGTGTATGGGTTTAAAATGATTTGCTTAAAGGAGAGATAATAAAATGGATGCAATCTTAAATGCACTGAGTGGCAAGCTATGTTTCAATTTTGCTATGATGCTCTTCTGTATAAGAAGTGATCAAGACACATGCACAGAACATAAGATGAGGAAATGTACTTGAGGCTAACTAATTGATTTTCCGCTAGTTACTCTGCAAAAAACCCCCAATATTTCTACTGAATATAGCAAGGCCAGTTGATTTGACCAAATGAGCAGAATTCCACCACAGCACAAAAGGAAGAAAAGGACTAAAACATTATGTCTATCTTCTGAATAGAAAGGTGAAGCAATAACTAGGTAGATTACAAGTTGAGAAACTAACTGGTTTCACAGAAAAAAATAACTGTCCAGTGTACAAATATTATTAAAATCACACTGTCCAAATTAAAACTATTTTGTCTATTTATAATCGTTACAGACAAATTGAAAAGTTTAGTTCAAGTAAAAAATCATACATGTTTGGATATAACCACAGAATAGTAAAAGAGGAGATCTTTTATTCGTAGGAAAGATTTATACTATTGAGGGAAAACACATTTGTGTCACTGGAAAATAAAGTGCCTGAAAGAAAACTACCAGTAAGTAATGAGAATATCTCTGTTTCAAGGAAAACAATGAAACCTTTACTTGTTTCATCTTTTAAGCGTTTCAAATTGCCACTTTGTCAGCACATTTATGTAGCCTTGGAGGATGATGGGAAGCTGCACAGCTATAACATCAAACACAGTCTGTTTTGATGAGCTTGCACATGCATGTTACCTGAATTAGTTGTTGTAAAATATTTACAGAACAGTCTAGCATCACTTGGAAACAAAATATTTGTGTGAACTTATGAACACTGATGACGACCTTGAGAAAATAATATAAAGGATCCTGGTTATCAGTTTAGACAGCTGGGTTAAAAGGAATGAAAGAAAAAGTGTCTACTTTTTATTGCCCTTCACATGGCATCTCCACCTATTACCTGACTTTTATTCAAAGTCCTGACCTCTCTGCTGCTCATTGTCCTGGCTTTGCTATGTGTTATATTCCCTTTCCTATTCAACCAAAGATTCAACCAAAGCTCTTTCAAACTTTAATTTGGTTATGAGTCTCCCCAATATCAGACTCATAACAGGCCCTGCTCCAATTCCCATATATAGGCAAACAAATTGGTAAACCAGGGAAATAATGTCAATTTTCAACTAATTGTTGTTGAAATATATTTTGCCCAAAGTATATTATGTGTTAATTAACATTTTCTTTCCTGTTGGTGCAAATAAACTGGCTTTTTTGTGAAAGATCTTCTGTCAGTGAAATATAAACACAAAGATGCGCAGAAATGTCAGGCATAAATGATCTGAAGTTAAATCTGCCTTTGTAGATTCTAGAGATTCCTATTGAAAGAAAGACCTTCTGTCCTCTGCACCAGCCACAGGTGACCAAGAGAAAACAAAATACAGCTAAAGCTCACAGCCAATTAGGAAGAAAAATATCTGAAGAATTCCTATTTAATCCCTCTGTGTGATTGATACTATCTGAAGAGGCCATATTGACAATGGCATACCTCTGGTATAATATAATCATTACCTTAATTAGAAAGGGGTGCCTTACTCTCTTGAAGGTATGCAGCCCAAGATGTAAACTCTATTTACATTAGGCCTGGAAAAATACTTCACCCCATCCTGCAGAATAATTTAATACTTGCCTGCTGAGCTCCTACTTGTTTGGTTCAGTAGTTGATACTAGGTGGAACAGGCACAGTACGTACTGTTATATTTGACTATCAATTTGTTTTTGAGTACCGAGCCCTCTCTCAAGTGGATACCTCAGAATGTTAGTAGTAAGCCTCGGAAAAGATGGAATGGGCACATTGTGAGCAGACGTGGACCAGAGTCATATTTCACCATTTTTTAGTCCATCCACCCAATCTTGATTGGTTATGAGGGTTCAAATTATCAAGCAATAACTAAAGCTTCCAAGTAAAATGTGAGCCCTGGGTCTTTATAACGCCAGTTTGTCACCTTAGTCAATTGTGTAGCCACAATCAGTTTTGCATTGTATCAGCTGAGCTGATGAAATGTATACCTGATACCGGACTTAACTTGAGGAGCTGAGTTTAAGATTATTATAAGAACATATAAATTTGGAAAGGGAATTTACTACAAAACCTGTTGAGCCTGCTTGGCCTTTCAATAAGGTCAAGGTAAATCTGATCTTTGCTCCAACTCCACTCTCCTGCCTCTTCCCCACAACCCTATAGACCTAATATTTGCTTCAGCTTTGACTAGGACTTGTTATTCATATTAATGATAATTTGTTAGCTTTGCACACCATCTGCATCAAATTCAGATTGGAAATTATCATTGGTGACTTTCTATTTTGCATCTTTTTTAATTTCCTGATGGAAGTCATCAAAAGTGAAATTGTTCCCTTTCTGATTTTAAATGGAGCCAAGCTGCATTTGAATCACTGGAGGTAATGTGAAAAAGGTTAGACAGTGAGTAGATAAATGACGTGCATCTTTAGTGCTGTCAAGATCTAAGTAATAATTCTATCAAGGAAGATTGACCATAATGTAGCCCATCTATCTAGACTCCATAAGATAGTGGGCTCTCTCTAGTTATAGAAATTCACCGCTTCATATTGCAATTACACTGGATCTACATGAGATAAGAGAAGCATTGAAGCTGGCAGGACAAAGTAGCAGTGCGGTTTTTATCATGACTTACAGCATACTCGTTGTCAACATCAGCAGTCCAGTGACCTCACGTAAATCAGTTGATAGAATCTTATAGGCCAGTTTGTCAAACTGCAAATAAGTCCTTTTCTCTTGCAATCAATACATTCAGAGAATGGCGTTGATATATGTGGGCTATTCCACGTCATTTAATAGTCTCCAGTGCTCGATTCTCCAGACATGGCTTAATTGTTGCCCACAGCTAGTTTGCATGTTATTGTTATGGGATAAATGACACTGTTCTTGATGTCAGCCTTACATGAGCACCTGGTTAAAGACTGAACATTGTCTTCATATTGTTCAGCTGAAATATCATGCAGCCAGGATCTCCATCAACTTTGTTTCCACAATCCTAAAGAGGTAAAAGGATTGAAAAGACTGGGCTTGTATTCACTGGAGTTTAGAAGGATGAGGGGTTATCTTATAGAAACATATAAAATTATAAATGGACTGGGCAAGCTAGATGCAGGAAAAATGTTCCCAATGTTGGGCGAGTCCAGAACCAGGAGCCACAGTCTTAGAATAAAGGGGAAGCCATTTAAGACTGAGGTGAGAAAAAAAGTTTTCACCCAGAGAGTTGTGAATTTGTGGAATTCCCTGCCACAGAGGGCCGTGGAGGCCAGGTCACTGGATGGATTTAAGAGAGAGTTGGATAGAGCTCTGTGGGCTAGTGGAGTCGAGGGATTATGGGGAGAAGGCAGGCACGGGTTATTGATTGGGGACGATCGGCCATGATCACAATGAATGGTGGTGCTGGGTCGAAGGGCCGAATGGCCTCCTCCTGCACCACTTTTCTATGGTAAAGCTTACTTTTAGAACATAGATCAGCACACCATAGGAACAGGCCCTTCGGCCCACACCGTCTGTGCCGAACATGATGCTGAAATAAACTGACCTCCTTTCCCTGCATATCCAACAACTTCTTCAACACTGCTATGAAGCCTGCCTCCTCCACCACCCATGGCAGCACATTCCAGGCACCCATTACCCTCTGTGTGAAAAGAAAAACGTCCTGCAAATCTCCTTTAAACATTGCCCCTGTCAGTTTAAAGTCCTGCTTTCTGGCCTATGATATTATCACCCTGGGAAAAATTGTGTTTTTAGTAAATGTATTACATCAAAACTAAAGAAGAAAGAATGAATTAGAGCAGCAGCAGTAAGGCATACGTAAGATTTCTCATTAAATAGCTGACATGGGAAAGCGTATGGATCTTGACCCCATTTCAAATACTCTCTGCCTGCCTTCTTTCCTGTTTGTTGGCCCAACACACTTGTACCGAGATGGATGACAGCTAGTTTAACCAGTCACTATCAGTTCCAACTGCACCACATAAACTGCAAACAACCTCTGCTCTCAGCATCCCCCACAACCAGCCCAGCGTGCAGAGGTGCTTCCCCTTCTCAACTGGAATACATTTTCTTCAAACTCTTTCATTTAAACCAGCTACCCATCTAGTAGCAAATGTTAGGAGTTTGTGGAATTTGTTATTAATGTTGGATTTGGCCCAACTGAGTCAATGACACTGTGGTAAGACATCATTAAATGCCACTTACCTATTGGTGAGTACAGATTATCTACATTCACCACTGTTCAAAGCCAAAGTAGGTGGGTGCCATAAAATGTCCATTCAATTGAGTTAGCATGAGAAGCCTGGGTCTGGTATAATCTGGCATAGGCTTTGCAGACATATTCCCCAATATATGTAGCGATGGAGTTCTGGATACCAAGACAGTCCAACATGTTGTGAATTCTGTGAACAGGTATCTCAGATGACATTCCCAACAAATTCTGGGCTCTGTTTTGTTCAGTTCAATTTAGTTTATTGTCACAAGTACCAAGGTACAGTGAAAAACTGTGTGCTATCCAGTCAGCAGAAAGACAATACGTAATTATAAACGAGCCTGATACATTCTTTCCCCAAACCAACCAAATCAAAATGTACCGTTCATCCCAGTCCTACACCTTGTTAAAAATAAAGAATAATTTCATGAGATACCATATTCCATCAGAGCAGTCTTGTGTTATAGATAAGGGAATGATGGTTCAAACTATTATGCATTGCCTTGTGTAACGTGACAAATTTTAACTTTAATATTTCACGTAGATTTCCAAAGGAAAAATAAACATTAATTAAAATCTCTGATGTATGTGTGAATATGAAGATTATTTTCTACCTTTCAGAGAGGAGTATATTTAGCAGCCATCAGGGAGAGGCCTATGTAATGTTGCAGGTGCATGGCACATGCTGATATGCATGAGACAATTATTTAGACTTTACCAGGCCCCTGGTGGAAATCGCACACCTATACCTGAGGGAGCTGTAGTCATACCTAAATTGCTTGATGGCAACTGACATCTAAGAAGCAGCTTGGAGAATATAATGGTGCAAAAATCTGCTCACAATAAGTCATTCCCTCCACACCAGTAGTTGTCATCTAATCGTGTGACTGGTCATGGCTGAGTTAAGTGAGTTCTAAGTATATTGTTAGTCCAGAGTATTGGTTAGTTGCATTAGGATTCAAGTAGAAAGTTAAAAGAGCTTAATTTGGAGGATACAGCTATGATTTTGGAGATTGAATACATCGGATAAAATCTATAGTGAGGAACTGCAGATGCCGGTTGAAACTGAAGATAGGCACAGAAAGCTGGAGTAACTCAGCGGGTCACACAGCATCTCTGGAGAAAAGGAATAGATGTCGTTTCGGGGTCTGAAGAAGGGTCTCAACCCGAAACGTCACCCACTTCTTCTCTCCAGAGATGCTGTCTGACCCGTTGAGTTACTCCAGCTTTGTGTGTCTATTTTCTGGATAAAATCTATGTTTGTGTAGATTTCTATATGGTTGTTAGTGCCTAACGAGTCAAACAAACCATTCTTTTCTGTACTCAGTCACAAATAACCAAATTTTGGGCCTGATCATGGACTACTAATATTTTCTTATAATTCCAAATGTTGCTCAGATTGAAATTGAATGGAAGTGCAGCACTCGAAGCATCCATCCACCCATCCACGATTTTTCTAGGCCAAAGCATTCATGTAAAATGTTATTATTTTTGGTGTGAATTACTTTGACAAGACTATTTCAGTTAACTGAATGTGTTTGCAAGAAACTAGTTAGTGACTACATGGGAACTGAATGTGTTGGTAATTCATATTGTCAATCTTGGTGATGTTTGTTTTTCTACGGTCTGTCACATCTCACTGAAGTTTAGTCTTAGATACGTGAAGGTGATAAATTGTTTTTAAAAGACCATTAAAAGCTAAGACTGTATTTGGCAGTAAGTTTGGTTTTCATTGCTGAACTAGTTCAGTGAAAGTAAATAAAAACCAAATATGTCCATTGGTGACATATGTTTCATGGCACTAAAAATATTTTCTTGTCTATAGTGTATTACTCATCAGATCGAAAGCCAAAAAGAAATAATTATATTGTACAAAGTGAATTTCAAAATTTAGGATAGTGCTCAAGAAATGAGAAAATATTTAAGTTTAAGTAGTGTTCAGGAATTTATAATTGAGACAGAGATTGAAGAAAGTAAAAATATAACAAATATTATATTAAACATGCTTGATTCCAAACCCAACCCTAATTTTCATCATGATTCTTAGTGATCTTGCACCTCATCCACTCCTCAATTCTCCATATATTCTGATTCTGTTGGCGTCTAAAAATCTATCATTATCAATCTTGAATGTTTCCAGTGAGAAAGCATCTGCTGACCCTTGCTCCAGAAAATACCACAGATTGAAAAATGGCAACAACCATGTTCCCTGGTTTTTGAGTTTCCGGCTCAGTAAAAGAGCCTGTCGGGGTAAAACCTGTCCATCCCACTCAGAATCCCGTATATCGCAATGAGCTCCATTGTTAGCCTTATAATGTTCACTGAATATCAACACTTGTTCAGATCTATTCAAGAAGAGGGTTGATAATCACATAGGGTAAAAATAGAGAAGATGCTGATAATTGAGAAGACTTTGTAAAGGAAGGCAAAAGCTAATGCAAGCTGGCTGTATTGAATGGTCACCCTGCATCTGCTGTATACCCATATATGGAAAAACTAAACTTGGAATTTTTGTTGTCATTGCTTAAGCAGCTCCAGTATATTTTTATTTTACTGAAATGTTCATTTTCAATTACTTCAAGCAGAATAAGTTTCTGTCAAAACATTTTATTTCCAAGAAAACTACCAGCACTTCTTATTTAAAAAAAATTTCATTTAGGAGAGCAACAGCATATTTCTGTCCAAAAATCTACTTTTCATACTTGTCAAGGATATATACTTGTTAAAAGTTGAATATGAACAAATATGCATTTCTGTATACTTAAAAGTATTGTTTGCATTTGATGTTTTAGAATGTAGGCATTAGAGAGGTTTATTACTCGGGGCAGTGGGGTGATATAGGGCACAGGGGCCCTATATTTATCCCCCTTCAAAATCGTCTTGTTGAGTCTCATTGACTGTACTCGTTCTCACCGAACAAACAAACAGCTAACAATGGCCTGTTTCCTTCATCATCATTACTTTTTTGCATATCTTCCAATCATTTTTTCTATATCTCACTGTCTACATCTCTCACTTCGTTTCCCTTTCCCCTGACTCTTGGTCTGAAGAAAGGTCTCAACCCAACACGTCACCTATCCTTTCTCTCCAGAGATGCTGCCTGACCCGCTGAGTTACTCCAGCGTTTTGTGTCTATCTACAGGAGCATGTGAGCCTGGGATCATTTAGGTAAAGTGTTATTATGTCAATAAGAAGCTCTCCAACATGAATGCATTATGCTCTCAATATGTTTACTCTGGAATGAATTTTTTTACTTCTCTTGATAGTCCAAAGAAGATCTTACGCTTTCTATATTTTAAGATGATTTTTGATTTATGTTTGCATTGTGATAGAGCACAAGACCAAAGGCAAAGCCCGAGAGGTAATTTTTCCAAGGAGTCAGGAAGGTGAAACTAGAGTTTGGATGAACAAATTGAAACAAGATAAATGGTTCTCATGTTAATGGATTCAGTACATGTTTTGTACTGAGTGGAGCCACAGCTGAGATACTTATGATATCTGACACCGTGCGCCCTACATTGAAAAAGAATATTGAAAAAAGCACATCAAATAATTGAAAACTTACTTTTAGTTAAAGAACAAATCATTTGAGTATATAAATAATTTACATAAGTTAATACTGTTTTAAATGAATATTACTTAAAAAGTTATTCATCATTTTTATTTTTTCAACTGTCTACATAGTTAAAGAGAGACATTTGATAAAAGTGAGAAGTTCTTCTGGCAGCATGAGCTGATGCTAATGTTCTGTTGTGTTTGCACCATTAACATGGAAAGCCAGCAATAGCCACACCTCAAGATCACTGAAGCTTTGTGACTGCAATATATAAATGCAGCTGTGGGGATATCATGGGTAATGATTGCTACCTAGGCTTGGCGTTCTAGCCATGTGTCATTTGTTAGCGTATGTGCTCATTTGTGAGTCCTACTGGGAATGCCTTTGTTGATACTGTTGCAGTTTTGGACTTGATGTGAGGCTTTATCCACATCACAAACCCCTTGTGAACTGATCATGCAAACAGAGCAGATCGTAAAATTGCAGAGAAGTGCAAGATGTTGCATTTTGGGACGTCAAACCAGGGCAGGACCTTCACAGTGAATAGCACGCCCATGGGGTGGTGTTGTAGAGCAGATGGATCTAGGAGTACAGGTACATAGTTCCTTGAAAGTGGCATCACTCCCCATTTCTAGGCTTGGGAGAATTAATGCTATAAAAATGATTTTTTTACAGCAAATGCTGTACCTACTTCAATTAATTCCGATATATATCCCAAAAACTTTTTTCAAAACAGTCGATTCCATTGTTACAAGTTTTGTCTGGGATTATAAGAATCATAGAATAAGTAAAAAACATTTATGTAAGTCAAAGATAAATGGAGGTTTGGCTTTGCCAAATTTCTTATTTTATTTTTGGGCAGTCCATATTAAAAACATGAATTTTTGGCTGGAAGAAATGGATCAACAACCAGATTGGCTAATGATGGAAAAGGAAGACTGTCTACCTTTTGAAATTGGACCGATCATATTTGCCCCCACAAAACTGCACAAAAAAACCTATAAAGAAAACCCCATAATACATAGTGGAATACGAATTTGGAAACAAATAAAAAAAGATTTAAAATTGAATAATATACCACTCTGCCTTCCCATTGTAAATAATCCTTTATTCAAATCATCCTTTATGGACAAAGGTTTCACACAATGGAAAAATTATGGAATCAAAAATATAGGACATCTTTATGGGAAAGGTACTTTTCTTTCATTTCAAGAGTTACAACAGAATTATGGACTGCACTCAAATAATTTCTTCAGATATCTACAAATTAGAGATTATGTTAAATCTAATACACAAGTCTATAGGAATAGGGAATCAGAAATTCTTGATGAATGTTTGAACAAGCATCCTAATACTGAAAAACTAATAGCTTATATTTATAACACCCTACTAAACAACGAGGTACCACCGACCGAACCATATAGATACAAATGGGAAAATGAAATAGGTCATCCTATCACGAAAGATATGTGGGACGAAAGTTTACAACAAATACATCAATGTTCATTAAATGCCAGACATACTTTAATACAATTCAAGGTCTTACATAGACTACACTACTCTAAAATAAAACTAAATAGAATCTTCCCACAAATCTCTCCTATTTGTGATAAATGTCTACATCTAGAGGCTAATTTAACACATACGTTTGCAAACTGTATAAAACTTAAACATTTCTGGACTGATATTTTTGAAATAACTTCAGAAGTTATTAATACAAAACTGGACCCAGACACAAAATTAATAATACTTGGAATATCAGAACAAAGCTTAACACTCACAACAAACCAAAGAAATTTCCTCAACTACAGTATAATAACCGGGAAAAAATTAATATTAAAATTTTGGAAAGGCCCTACAACCCCACAATTAAAATGTGGAATGCGGAAATGTCGGAGACCCTATACTTAGAAAGAATTAGACTTGTCTTAATGGACAAACAAGATCTTTTCCATAAAATTTGGGCTCCATTCATTAACTATCTGAATGGATAGATTGGCACAGCACGAGGACCCAGCTGAAACTTGAACTCAGGACCAGATGAAAAGCTATACTTTATAACCTACGAACCTATCTCCATTGATGTATTACAGGTAACCCATTCCATCTCCCTTGTTTTTCTGTTGTGTTTTTTTTTCTTTCTTTTTTATTTGTAACTTTCCACCCTCTCTTTTTCCCTCTTTCTATAAAAAATAAAAACACTAGAAGCAGAAGTAATTGATAATGGAAAATTTTAATAATGTATGACTGATGTATATGAAAAGTGGGCAGACCAGAACTTTATTCCTAGAAACGCAGGAGGCTGAGGGGTGATCTTATAGAGGTGTATAGGATCATGAGGTGAATAGATCGGGTGAATGCATAGCCTTTTACCAAGAGTAGGGGAATCAAGGACCAGAGGATATAGGTTTAAGGTAAGAGAGGAAAGATAGGACAGGTAAGAACCTAAAGGGCAACCTGAAGGGCAACATTTTCACATAGAGGGTGGGTGACAGAGGAGGTCGAGGAGGCAGGTACTATAACATCAACATAGGTACATGGATCATTCGCTCCTGTGTCAGATGACGTGTAGCTCGCTGTTGGCTTCTGTCGTGGTTCAACATGCTGACAGAACTGGTCGCCCAACGTGTCACAAAGTGCACCGTGTCCTTGTTTCCGGGGATCGCCGCGAGGAGGTTTCTGTCATGATCCCCAGGTACATGGATAACAAGGTTTAAAGGGAAATGGGTTTAATGAAATGGGGTCCATCACCGGCTCTGACCTCCCCACCATCGAAGGGATTTACTGGAGTCACTGCCTCAAAAAGGCAGCCAGCATCATCAGAGACCCCACACCATCCAGGCCACACACTCATTTCACCCCTGCCATCGGGAAGAAGGTATGGGGAGCCTGAAAACGGTAACGTCCAAGTTCAGGAACAGTTTCTACCCTACAGCCATCAGGCTATTAAACACTGCAACCTTAAATAGCTCTGAACTACATAGACTATTATTGTTATTATTGCACTATTATTGTTTGTATGTGTGTATGTATGTGTGTATGTATGTGTGTATGTGTGTGTGTGTATATATATATATATATATGTGTGTGTATTTGTTAGTATGTGTATATGTACACACTGAACTTTTTTTGCTTCTCGTTTATTATATTGCTTACATATTCTGTTGTGCTGCAGCAAGTAAGAATTTAATTGTTCTATCTGGGACACATGACAATAAAACACTCTTGACTCTTGATATGGGGAAAATGTGGACAGGTAGGACTAGTGTAGATGAGACAGTTTGGTCAGCATGGGCCAAAGGGGCTTTTTCCGTGCTGTGTGACTATGACAATTGAGTGTATTTGTGAGTTGCGATATCCAGCAAATTCCTGGCCTTTGTATTGTTCCAGAGAGGAAAAATAAGAGCATATCAAAATAAAAGCCATTATTGTATTATTTTAAATGAATTTGGATATGCACAGGAGTTACTTTAATCCCACTGTATATTTCTGCAGCAGGAGATTATTTAATGTGTGAGTGGGAAGTACAGGGCTATGATGTCATTGGACTTGGTGTTCTAGTTGCTGGGGTGTACTGCATGTGTCAATGTTTCTGTTGACTAGGTGCCTTGACCAGGTTGCTCATATCCCCAAAGCAGCATTTAATTTCTGCTAATTTCCTTTCATCCCAACACTGCTCAGACATTAAGATCCATGTTTTAACCACAGTATATATACTTCTAATCTGAGATAGACAAAAAAAGCTGGAGTAACTCAGCGGATCAGGCAGCATCTCTGGAGAGAAGGAATAGGTCACGTTTCGGGTCGAGATCCTTCTTCAGTTTAGGGAAAGGGCAACGAGAGATATAGACGGTGATATCGAGAAATATGGAGCAAATGCAAAGATATGCAAAAAAGTAATGATGATAAAGGCGACAGGAGCCATTGTTAGCTGCAGTCTAGGTGAAAAGGAGTTACAGACAATGAGATTCAACAAGACAACTTTGAAGCTAATACGACTTGGGTGGGAGAGGGATGGAGAGAGAAGGAATGCAAGTTGGAAAAATCAATAATCATACCGCTGGGTTGCAAGCTGCCCAAGCGAAATATGATGTGTTGTTCCTCCAATTTGTGTTTGGCCTCACTCAGACAATGGAGGAGGCCCAGGACAGAAAAGTCAGAGTGGGAATGGGAGGGGGAGAGGAAAGTGTTTGGCAACTGGGAGATCAGGTAGGTCCAGGCGGACTGAGCAAAGCTGTTGAGCGAAATGATCGCCCGCCCAGTCTATGTTTGGCCGATGTATAAGCGTGCACATCTTGAACAACGGATTAGATTAGATTAGATTAGATTAGATTCTTTTATTTGTCATTCAGACTTTTCGATCTGAACGAAATTTCGTTGCCTGCAGTCATACATATAATAATAATAAACAACAAAACACACAATAAACACAAATTAACATCCACCACAGTGAGTTCACCAGGCACCTCCTCATTGTGATGGAGGCAAAAGTCTTAAAGTCACTGTCTCTTCCCCTCCTTATTCTCCCTCTGCGCTGAGGCGATCCAGGCCTCCGATGTTGTTACCCCACCAGGCGATGGTAAGTCAGTCCCGCGGCTCAACCGAGCTCCGCGGCCCGGGGTGGTCGAAGCTGCCGAAGCTGCCGCCCTCCAGTACAGCTGTTGCCGCGGGAGCTCCAGAAAAACAGGCACCAACCTGTGACCTGCGAGCTCCCGACGATGTCGTCCACTGGCCCGCTGCCGAGCCCCGGATTCAGGTCGCCGCCGCCGGAACGCCGCCTCAGCCACCGGAGCACCGCCTCAGCCACCGGAGCAACGCCTCAGCCTCGTGTGTTTTGTTGTTTATTATTATTATATGTATGGCGGCATCGTGCCGGTGCAGTAGATGAGGTTGGAGGGGGTGCAAGTGAACCTCTGCCAAACCTGAAAGGACTGTCAGGGTCCCTGGACAAAGTCGAGGGAGGAGTTTCAATGCATATCAGGAAGCCAGAATTGACTAAATAAACAGGCATGGTTAGCATGCTGATTCAAAATGTATTCATCGGCTGATTCAAAATGTATTCATATGCTGGTACAAAATGTATTCATAGGCTGGTATAAATGTCACTGGATCCAGCAGGATCTGTGAGCATCTGGGAAGGAGAGATTAAGAAAAAGGCAAAGTAGAATGCTTCTGTTGGAGTGATCCTCCCATAGTTTGGGATTCAACAGGTGCTAGGATTTCTAGGCTGTGATGTGGATCACTCTGTATTGGACTTTTTTCAAAAAAAAGTACGTAGTAAAATACACAACCGTACGAGAATTGGTCACGTTTCATTTATTAACATAAATCCAGGAGGAATAGCAGCTCTCTGCTAACATTAATAAGATCCAAAATTAGATTTGAAACTTACCCAGGTGTGGAAATAGCTGGCGTACAGCACAATCCACACCCTTAATATAATGAAAACATATAAAAGAACGGGTATGATACTGATTCTAATGCAAAACAGATCTGTTTAAAGTTAGTATTGATGGTGACAGTGATTCAATAGATAGTGTTTGAATTATTCTATTCAACATGAACACAATGTAACCACATTTACACCATGTGCAGAAAGCAGTTCCATGCTGAGCAGTCCAGTTTACAAAGCAAAATTACAGCTGAAATTTACAGTGAGACTTTTCTCACTGAAAGCCTCTTCTATGATTATCTTTTGTGGATGTAACTCTGTTTAGTATTTCATGTAAATGCCTGCTACTTATGTCTTCTTCCGAATGAAACATAAACCAAAGGAATAGTTAGCTCTCAAGCCGGGTGTTGAGCAGTCAGGTTGTTGCCTCTACGTCAATGTCTGCCAGGCCCTGAGCTCCATTTGGTGGGTGGTAGAGCGGGCACCCAGAGATGACATGGTTGGCTGTCTGTTCTGCTCCGCATTCACAGGCTGGACTCTGGCGGAGCCCCCATCTCCACATGCTGGCATTGAAACGCACAACCCCAGTACCAAGTCTGTTAAACTTCACCCATGCTCCTCTGGGGAGGTCAGACCCTGGACAGCCTTTATTTGGTGAAGAGCTAACTGTGTAATGGAGATGAGGTTGCCTTCCACTCCTGTGACCACCTGGTGGCTATCCAGTGTGCTTTTGTCTCAGTTGGCTGGATGGATGCTAGGAGTTGTTTTCCATGTGGAGCAAAGGGGTGACGGGACTTCAGTCGGGGTGGCCACTGCTCTCTGCTGATAGACTGATGGAGGAGGTGATCTGGGTCTATGGCACCACGAGAAAGTGCCAGAGTTGCTGCTTGCCTTCGGATCCCTGCAGGCGGAATACCTGCAAGTATAGGGAGCTGCTCGACTGGAGTAAGTTGAAGGCACCCAGTGCTGGTTCGCAAGGTGCTGTTCAGGCTCGTGTCTACCAATACAATACAATCCAATACAATACCGTTTATTGTCATTTGAACCTCAAATGAAGTTGAAACGAAATTTGGTTTCTGCAGTAATACAACGAGAAAAAAGAACCAAGACACACAATTTACACAGACATCCATCACAGTGAATCTCCTCCTCACTGTGATGGACGGCAAAGTTATTGTCTCTCCCCTGTTTTCCATTCTTCTCCCGATGTTAAAGCCCCCGGCAGGCGATGGCAAGTCCCGCGGCCGTTAAAGCCGCGATGGGAGATGTAAGGCCCCGCTCCGGGTCATTTTCAACCCCGCAATTCCGGCGGGAGAAATTGCCGTTGCGGGAGCTCCGAAAAGCGGTCTCCCACCAGGGACCCGCGAGCTCTTGATGTCACCGTCCACCGGGCCTGTGGCTGGAGCCTCCGAAGCTCCGAAGTCGGGTCGAATTCGCGCGTGACCACAGCTCTCCATGCTCCGAAGCCGGCCAGTTCCACTATGGGGAGTCCGCAGACTCCGCGACTGGAGCCCCCAGGTCGTTCCGGTTGGAGGCCGCTCCACGGTGCTAGGCCCCAACGACAACGGAGACCTGACAGGGAAAAGATCGGGTCCCCCGTACAGGGAGGAGATATAAAAGTTTCCAGTACTCAGCTGGGGCATAGACAAGAGCTAAGGCAGAGGTGCAAAGAGTTAATGGGCTGGCTCACCAACTTGTTCTTGCCAGGCGTCGGATGAGGCCGCTATGTGCCATGATCTTGTCACGGAGGCCAGCCAGATGTTGATGAAATTTAAGCGACCTGTCCAGTTTTACGCCGAGGTAAGTGTGTGTTTGTTGGAAGTCGAAGCGCCTGTTGTTAACGAAGACAGCTAGCTCTCGTTTAGCTTCCTTGTTGGTTAGATGGTATACTGCCAGAGTCCTCTTGACTCAAGGAGCTTTCGATTATCTTCCACTCTTTGTGTCTCATCAGCATACCTATATTTTCCTGTGATGGTCTCTGGGAGGTCATGGATGTACACGTTTAAAAGCAGCGGAGCCAAGATGGATCCCTGTGGGACGCCATTCTTCAGTCTACGTAGCCTACTCTGCTGTCCATCACTGGTCTTAAGCACAAAGCTGCGGTTTGATATCAGCTCCATGGTGTAGTGTACCATGCACCTGTCTGGCAACAGCCGAAGTAGCTTTGCAGTTAGTCCCTGGTACCACACGGTGTCACAGGCAGCTGTCAGATCTATAGGAACAGCTCCTGCCTTATCATTTGCCTCAAAGCAGTCCTTGATGTCTTGGGTGAGGAGGGTTACCTGGTCCGCAGTAGATGGACCTTGGCAGGAACCAGCTTGCTTGTGGGGTAGTTGAGGGTCTATGATGGGGTTGATACGCCCGTGGATCAACCTCTCAAGGTGTTTGTATGGGATACAGAGGAGCGAAATGGGCCGGTAGCTTTTAGGATCATCCTTTGGCTTGTTCGGCTTCGGGAGAGCGATGACTGTTGCACGATGCCAGATCTTTGGTGTTTTGCACTTCTCCATGGAGGTCGACAGGTACTGTCGGATCCAGTTGGTAGCAGCGTCTCCAGAATGCAGTAGAAACTCCGGGTATATGCTGTCAGATCCGGGGGCCTTTCCTGCTTTCAACATCTTGAGTGTTGTGGCCATTTCCTCGGGGGTGAAAGCCATTGTTAGGTCCGTATCCACTCTGTCAGTTTTCCATGACTCAGCCACCTCCTTGCTCACTTCGCATGAGAAATCACGGTCAGAGTTTGTGAATCGACCATTCTTGACTAGTGGAGATGCGATTGCGTTGGCGGTTACTGGGCATTTGCTGGGTTTGGATGTAGCTCTGCCGGTCAGGTGGTTGTCTATGTTGCCATGCTTTACGGCTCAAGTGGGTGAAGTCGATCGATTCAACCGTCTCAATCAAGTGTTCTTGTCGTTTCTCATCCAAGCGTGTGAACAATGTAGTGACAGTGGCTTCAGAATCCTCCTTGGTGCCAGCAGCAGTATGATCTTCATATACCTGTTGACACACGTCATCCCAACATGGAATGTGATCTCTCTGGTAGCCACGGGGGGTGGTTTTCGTGCCCGCACTGATAAGCATATTGCCGTAGGCTTGGTAGGAAGAGTCCAGGTTGGTACTGTCTGGGGGAGGAAGACCCGAGGCAGATGCATTGGTATGTTGTTGGAACTTGTCCCAGTCGGCCTTGCGGAAGTTCCACAACCGCACAGGGTTGCTCGATGTTGGTGCAAGCAGTGGTGATGTGGTGATGAGTGATGGTCAGTGTTGTGACCGTAGGAACTTCTCCAGAACCCGGCGCGTTGGTGGCTGATGGTTCTTTGTGTTAGTGGCAAAGGCTAGGAGTGGGTTTGTACCAGTGTTCCAGGGGGTTGAGTGGAAGCTGTTTGGATCATACAGAAGCGTGAGGTCATTGGCAGATGCCCAATCTATGAGGCCATTTCCATCACTATTACATCTTGAGTAGCCACATTCGGTGTGGTGGCAGATGGCATAACCTGTGTATACGCAGGGAGGGGTGAACACTGGTATGGATGTTGTAGCCAGACGCACTGGGGGAGGCATGTACATATTGATGATGGTGACGTCCTGGACCTTCACTGCAAGCCAGTCCAGATCTGAGTCTTCTGCAGACTGTCCTTCTATAGCCCAATCATCTCTGATGAAAGTGGCCAGACCATCTATATTACTAAAAGTCTGTTCTTGACCGGTTTTGGCCATCTGTGCTGCGATTTCCGAGAGAGCGCCTCCGCTCAGAGCCCCCCTCCGCCGTATGTGTGCTGAGGATTTTTCCCGTCGATGAAAAATGACAGAGATATTAATAATTTTACAAAATTCCCCATTCTCTCTGCTGCCCCTGCTGGCGGCAGGGGGTAGGGACTATAAAACCAGGAAGTGGTGTGCCCAATCAGTCTCTTCAAGATGGAGGAAGGCAGAGGGTCACGTTTCTCTGAGCTGTGAATAACACTGAACACATGTCTATTCAAATGTAAGTGTCCTTAGTGGTTCTAAAACGCTTGCAAAAATTGTTTATTGGTTCTAAAATGTTTGCAAAAAGTGTCTCTTTTGGTTCTACAATGCTTGCAGAATGTGTCTTTTTTGGTTCTAAAATGTTTTTTAAGTTCTCCCCCCCTTTCCTGCCCCCCCTCTCCTCTCCCCCCCCCCCTCTCCTCTACCCCCCTCTCCTCCTCCCCCCCTCTCCTCTCCCTCTCCTCTCCCTCTCCTCCCCCCCTCTCCTCCCCCCCTCTCCTCTCCCCCCGCTCTCCTCTCCCTCTCCTCCCCCCTCTCCTCTCCCCCCCCCTCTCCTCCCCCCCTCTCCTCTCCCTCCCTCTCCTCTCCCCCCTCTCCTCTGGCCCCCCCTCTCCTCTGCCCCCCCTCTCCTCTCCCCCCTCTCCTCTCGCCCCCCTCTCCTCTCGCCCCCCTCTCCTCTCGCCCTCTCTCCTCTCTCCCCCCCCTCCCCCCTCCCCTCCTCTCCTCTCCTCTCCCCCCCTCTCCTCTCCCCCCTCTCCTCTCCCCCCTCTCCTCTCCCCCCTCTCCTCTCCTCTCCCCCCTCTCCTCTCCCCCCCTCTCCTCTCCCCCCCCTCTCCTCTCCCCCCCTCTCCTCTGCCCTCTCTCCTCTCTCCCCCTCTCCTCTCCTCTTCCCCCTCTCCTCTCCACCCTCCCCCCTCTCTCTCCCCTCTTTTTATCCCCACCTCCCCTCCATCCCTCCCCCACCATTCCTCCCATAAACCACCTCCCCTCCACACACCCCTACACCCTTCCCTCCACCCTCCCTGCTCCCCGCCTCCCCCCCTCCCCTCTCAGCACACCCTCTCTCTCCCCCTCTCTCCCCCTCTCTCCCCCTCTTTCCCCCTCTTTCCCCCTCTTTCCCCCTCTTTCCCCCTCTTTCCCCCTCTTTCCCCCCCTTCCCCCCCCTCTCCTCCCCCTCTCCTCCCCCCCTCCACTCCCCCCCTCCACTCCCCATCGCTCCTCCCCCCTCCCCCTCTCTCTCTGTCCCCTCCTCCCCTCCAACCCCTCCCCCACCCTCCCTCCCTCCCCTAAACCCCCTCCCCTCCACACCTCTTACCCTCTACCCTCCCCCCTACCTCCCCCTCCCTGCTCCCCACCTCTCCCCCTCACCCCCCTCTCAGCACCCCCTCTCTCTTCCCCTCACACTCACGCTCTCTCTCTCCTCCCCTCCTCCCCCACCTTTCCCCCCTCACCCACCCTCCCTCTTCTCCTCCTCTCCACCCCCCTCTCCCTCTTGCCCCTCTCTCTGTGTCTCTGTCTCCCTCTCTGTCTCTGCCCCTTCTCTCTCTGCCCTCACTCTCTAACCCGGCCCCCCCCCCCCCCTCTCTAGATGTGACTGCAAGTTGGGGGCTATGCGTCAGTAGATAGGGTGTGTATGGGGTAAAAGCAGCAAATTAATAATATTAATATATCAAGGGGGGTAATTAGCGTGAGCGTGGGGGGGGGGGGGGGTTAGTTAGTGTGTGTGACGCTGCATGCCGCCTCCCCCCCCACAACCGCACGTTGGGGGAACAGACCCAACGGGTCTGCACTTGGCCTAGTATTTACTACTTGGTGTGAAAGTAGCTAGTGTGAATTCAGGAATTGTGAGTATCTCCACTGTTTCGCCGTGTCTCCTGCAGGAGTATGGCAGTCGCTTTGTTGGCGTATGCTAGCTGCTCAATGGTGGATATCTTAGCACTGGTGAGACCTCCAACATTCAGCTGTAGTATCCCAGCATCCTTGCCTTTGACGGCAACTGCCGCCCACTCTGAAAAGAGAGCGAAGCTTGGCTCAGGGCGGCGACACTCAGTCTTTGTCCTATCCTTGGTTTGTTTTCGTGTTATCGGCATCTGTCTCTATGAAGTATTCCACAAGAGAAGATTAACTGGATTAACGGGAGAGACCACGAGAAGGTTGGCAACATCTCTTATGCGAAAAAAATAGACACACAGCATTTCACTGGAAGAACAACAGTTTGTGGTGTTTCACCTCCTGGATCTTAGAATCTCACGGGAAAATAGCCCATTAGATTGCCTGATCTGTTGGTTTAGTTTATTTTGGTTTATTGTCACGTATCGAAAAGTGAAAAGTTTTTATTGTGTGCAAACCAGTCAGCAGAAAGACAATCCCTGATTACAATTGATCCAGTTACAGTGTACAGATACATGATAAGGGAATAACATGCTGGATCACCAGGCCGATTCTGTAAGCAACATTCAATGGGCATTCAGATCCACTCTTTTCAACAGAATGGCATCTTTCCTGTAGCAATGCGACCAAATCCGAACACAATACTCTCAGAATGCTGTCAGAAGTTACAACAAGATATAGATAAGCTGCAGAAATGGGCAAAGAAATGGCAGATGGAGTTTACTCCGGGCAAGTGTGAGATGTTGCACTTTGGGAGGTTGAATGTGAGGTGAGAGTATACAGTTATTGGCAAGACCCTTAACAGCATTGATGTGCAGATGGATCTTGGAAACCAAGTTCATAGCTCACTAAAGGTGGCAACACTAGTATTGGTAAAGAAGGCAATGCCTTCATCACTAGGGGCAGTGAATATAAGGATCAGGAAGATATGATGCAGCTCTATCGGACTTTGGTTAGGCCGCATCTGGAGTATTGTGTGCAATTCTGGTTGTCCCATTACAGGAAAGACGTGGAGACTTTGGAGCGGGTGCAGAGAAGGTTTACCAGAATGCTGCTGGATTAGAGGGTTTCAGGCAAAGGATGGATAGACTTGGATTGTTTTCTCTGAAATGTCAGAGGGTGAAGTGTGACTTGATAGAAGTATATACAAGAAGCTTTTTTCCCAGGGTGGAAATGCACAACACTAGAGGGCATAGCTAGTATATGGTGAAAGGGGGAAAGTTTAATGGAGATGTGCGGGGCAAGTTTTTAACACAGACAGTGGTGGGGGCCTGGAACGCATTGTTAGGGCTGGTGGAGGCAGATACAATGGCGGCAGTTATGAGGCGTTTGGATGGGCACAGGGGGATATGGATCATGTACAGGCAGATGAGATCAATTGAACTAGGCATCATGTTCAGCATAGACATTGTGGGCCGAAGGGTCCATTCCTGTGCTGTACTGTTCTAATAGTTCAAATGACACCTCAGTAGCACCTTGTACATCTATAACATAATGTCCCAACTTCTATACTCAGCCCCTGACGGAAATTAGCCAGCATGCCAAAAGTCTTCTTCATCTCCCTATCTCTCTGTCCGACCACTTTCAGGGAATTATATACTTGCTTTTCTAGATCCCTCTGTTCTATGGCACTCACCAGGGTGCTACCGTTCACTGCGAATGTACTTGCTTTCCAAAATGTACCATTTCACACTTATCTGAATTAAACTCCATGATGCCATTCATCTATAGGGCTCTTAAAGATAGCAGAGTCAGGGGATATGGGGAGAAGGCAGGAACGGGGTACTGATTGGGGATGATCAGCCATGATCACATTGAATGGCAGTGCTGGCTCGAAGGGCCAAATGGCCTCCTCCTGCACCTATTGTCTATTGTCTATTTGCCCAGCTGAACAACATCTTGCTGTAATTCTCAAAAACAATCTTCTGTGTGTACGATACCACCTGTTTTAGTGTAAAAGGTATAGATAGATTTAGCATATAGCATAGATTCAGAAATGTTGTGAGCTATTTAATTAAAGCCTCATTCACTTCTCCAACAGCAACACAGCATTTCCTAAATAAAATTGAAGCGTTTGCCTTTTTAAGTTTTCAATATGTATTTCCTCTCTCTCAATCTAACTCTATATCTATCTATCTCTCCCCCTCTCCCCCCCCCTCTCCCCCTTCCCCCCCCCCCCCCCCTCTCTCCTCCCCTCCCCTTCTCCCCCCCCCCCCTTCCTCTCCCCCTCCCTCCCCTCCCTCCTCCCCTCCCTCTCCCCCCCTCTCCCCCCCCCTCTCCCCCCCCTCCCACCCCTCGTCCCCCCCATCTCTCCCACCCCCTCCTATCCCCCCATCCTCTCCCCCACTCCTCTCCCCCCCTCCTCTCTCCCCCCTCCTCTCTCCCCTCCTCTCTCCCCCTCATCTCCCCCTCCTCATCTCCCCCCTCCTCTCGCCCCCCCTCCTCTCTCCCCCCCTCCTCTTCCCCCACCACCTCTCACCCCTCCTCTCCCCCCCCCCGCCTCGTCCCCTCCTCTCTCCCCCCCACCTCCTCTCCCCCCTCCTCTCCTCCCATCTCCTCCTCCCCCCCTCACTCTCGCCCCCCTCCTCTCTCCCCCCCCCTCCTCTCCCTCCCCCCTCCTCTCCCCCCCACCTCTCCCCCCTCCTATCCCCCCTCCTATCTCACCCCTCTCTCCCCCCCTCCTCTCCCCCCTCCTCTCCCCCCCCCTCGCTCTCCCACCCCCCCCTCCTCTCCCACCCCCCTCCTCTCATCCCCCCCCTCCGCTCTCTCCTCCCCCCTCCCTCTCTCTCCCCCCCCGTCCTCTCTCCCCCCCTCCTCTCTCCCCCCCCTCCCTCTCTCCCCCCCCCTCCTCTCCCCCCCCCCTCCTCTCCTCCCCCCCCTCCTCTCCCCCTCTCTCTATCTGCTATTTTCACAGTCATCTTACTTTAAACTAAATAGGTAACACCATCTAGATAAAGGACAGGCAATGTCATTTAACAACACGAAGCATCATCTATTACTGCTGTTGATACTCATTCCTAGCCAACGTTGTTCTTCTGGCATATTAAATAATGGTTATTTTCAAATGCAGGGAAGGTCTATTACCATTGCTGTTTTGTTTTAAAATGAAATGAAGTAAGTAAAGGGAGATTTTACAGTTCCAGGTTTAGTAAGCTTCATGGTGTGCTATGATCAATGAGGCTGCATGTTGAAGAAGGGTCTCGACCCGAAACATCACCTATTCCTTTTCTCCAGAGATGCTGCCTGTCCCGCTGAGTTACTCCAACATTTTGTCTCTATCTAATGCTGTTAAGGGCTTTGCCATTACTCTCCTTACATTCAACCTCCCAAAGTGCAACACCTCACACTTGCTCACGTTAATCTCCATTTTCTGCCAATTTTTACAGCTGTTTATATCCCGTTATATTTTACTCACTGTCTGCAACTCCTCCATTTTTGGAGCAAACTTACTCATCAATCCATCTAGGTCATTTATATATATCACAAACAACAGAGGTCCCAGCAGATCCCTGCGGAACTCCACTGATCACAGATCGCCAGCCAGAATATCTACCTTCCTGAAACCTCTGCTATGAATAAGCCAGTTCTAAACCCATACAAGGAAGTCATCGTGAATCACGTGCATCTCAATCTTCTGGATCAGCCAACCATGAGGGACCTTATCATGAGCTTTACTAGAATCCAGCATCCACTGCCTACCTTCATCAATCTCCTATGGTACCTCAATATGTCTCTTCCTTCAACAATGTGGTGAATACTTTAACAGAGTCGCTGACCTAAATACACCAAAATGGAGCTGATGTTGCCACATCATAAATAACATCAATGACATTCACCATGATTTACCATGGAAAATTGATAAGCACTTTTTATATTTACACTTTTAAAGCTAAACGAGGATATGTGGAAACTGCTTTGCTCCTGAAAAGGCACCATGCTCCTGAAATGGACCTCGCCATTTAATGCACAATTAGTGTGAAGAACTTGTGAACACTTGATAGCTGCAAAATAAAAGTGATTGTAAACATTAACGTTTATATAACTCCAGTATTTTGAACTAACTATTCAGTCTTTGAAAATGTAGTGAAGAGTCTTGACTTCCATTTGTATTCATCTGGGTTCTGAAAGTTTACTGCAGTTATGGAAATCGGTTGTTTCAGCTTTTTCTTAAAATATATATTTTTAATTTTACTTCGGAGTCACGTGAGTGACTACGTGAAGACCCCGTCCAGCACGCATGTGCGACATAGCATCTCACGCAGTGCACAGCGACGGATGGGAGTACGAGCTCTCCCACAACAATTTGAAAACGGACCTTCAGGTAAGCAAACTTACTCTGAGGACATGGTGTTTTCGAAACCCTGTTCTGTTTTATTTTAAATAGGAATTGAACAGGGAAAAACTCCAAGGAAGGTCATTCCCGTTGGACTGCAATGGACCAGGAGGGTTCCAGCAGTGGGGGGGGCGACCAGCGGCACCTGGACCGCACAACACTGCGGTCCACAGTCACCAACAGCATTCCGAGCCGAGCCCAGCGCCGCTAGCATAGCTCAAAAGGGGAACGTTGGCGACCAACCGCAGCGGGCTGGATGAAAGGCACAACGGAAGTCGGACCAGCCGGTTCACTCAGAAGAGCCCGGCATGGTAGACTCACCGCCCGAGAGCGGCTAAAGGTGACCGCTTCAAGCCTTATGGAAAGGCTCATGGAGCAAAAGCTCCAGCGAGACTTGCTCAGGGAGCTGGGGCAAGCTCGCCAAGGGGGCACAAACGCTCCCGCTCCAGTGCACTAACAGCACTGGCCATCGCATCTCCCTCAACAGAGGGGAGCGTTGGTGACCAGGACTGGGCTGGTCAAGAACGGGGGTCACTGGCTGAAGAATCCGGGAGTATGCTTGAGGTACAGGACTAGGAAGAGCTGCTGGGTGTGGTGAACCGCTACGTGGAAACACCACGAGCGGGACGGCCGTTACAGCCTAAACTGGCGGCCAGCTTACTACCTGTCCTCTAAACATCTGCAAGACAGGTAGTCAATGAGGCGTTGGACCTTATCACGCCTCCCCAAAATTGCATTTGCTCAATGTGCCTGCAGTTACTGGGGGTACATTGAGCAGGGTATCAAAACCCCAAAACTTAAATTGCAAAAAATGTTGATACCCCTGACGTCGACTATCACTTCATATGCTCATTCCATGGACAGGGTTGACATGACAAAACACCCTGGCTCTACTGTGCAACACAGTATGTGATTAACAACCTCCAGAAGGAGGTCATAAGACCTGCCCTCAACCCCCAAAATTCACAGGACTGTGTAGAACGCCGGCCTCAGAACCACAGATCCTGCTATTAGGCAAAGAGTTATCAAAACAAGCCTGAAATCTGGACGAAGAATCCAAGGCATTTGCCCTCATGAGGGCAGGACCTGGAACGAGCAAACCACGCAAAGCCAGACGGCAGTACCTCTACTCATCTACCAGTGGGCGTCTACTTCATGGTACTGGTGAAAGCTCAGGGCCCGCACACCATCCCCGCAAGTCTTTTGGGACAGGGCCAGAGTGGGCCCCATGGAAAATGCACCATCCCCCAACAGCACCACCCCGACAGACAAGGAACCAGAAACCGAAGAAATGAACACACCACCAAACAACAGTGGAGGTAGGTGGGTCTGGTTCCAACCATCACATAAAGGTGGGGGGGTTGTGCTAACAGGGGGGAGACTACACCTGTTTATAGTTATATACCAAAAAGTATTCAAGGATAAAAATTGAATTCAAGAAAAACTTGCCACCAGTTCAGCATGCACCCCAAAGGGGTTTTACCCTCTCACTAAAAAGAAAACATGAGGGTCAAGCTGAACTGGAGAAGTTACATACAAAGGGATCATAGAGAAATCTAAACATGAACCTTTGGAATTTGTATTAAATTTACTAAAACCAAAAAAGATGGTGAATGTCGCATCATCATTGACTTAACCACATTGAATACTTTCGTCAGGTATACACACCTTAATGGAAAACATTTGTAACTGCCTGTAAAATGGATTTCCTAAGGATACTTTATGGCAGGCATCGACTTAAAAGATGCATACTATTCAGTACCCATTCATAAAGATCATCGTATATACCTTAAAATTTACCTGGATGGGGTAACTATGGCAGGACAAATTATTGACTAATGGTCTAACCTGAGCCAAAACTGTTACCAAGATATTAAAATCAGCCCTGACACTATTAAGGAAACGTATTGTCATGGCATATCTCGATGATATTTTAATAATAGACAAAACCATGGAATTAGCTAATTCAGCAGCATTAGCTACTAAAAACTTATTTAACCTTGGGCTTTGTCATACATCCAGATAAATCTACGTTGACACCATCCACAACTATGGACTATCTGGTATTCACAATTAACTCAGTCCACATGTCTATAACGTTGCCAAAAGAAAAGTCAGCAGAATTGGCACAAACCTGTAACAAATTAATGGTTAACAATCAATCAACCATTCGACAAGTGGCAAGAGTAATTGGGAAATTAGTAGCAGCATTACCAGCTACCTAGCTTGGACCTTTGCATTAGAGCAAAAGTGCTAGCGTTTTAAACAACATGCAGGTCACTTTGACTGAACCATGAAATTGCCTATTTTCAGACTTATAATGATGGAAAGAGAACATTTGGCATAGTTCCAGTCCCATCATTTATCAATAACCCATATCCAGAACAGGTGGTAGATGGACTAATCTAGAATCATCACTACTACAGACACTGGACATAAAACTAGTTGGAAATGTTGGGTGCGTTCTATGTGTTAAAAGCATATTGTTCAAAAGTGCACCATTTGCATGTTCATTTACAATTTGACAATACCACAGTGGTGGCAATATTAACCACATGGGTGGGATAAAATCGATATCATGTGTCAACAAACATATTTGGCTATCAGCAACTTACCTACCAGGTAAGCTAAATACTGTGGCAGACATATTAAACCCCAAAGTATTTGCTGAAATTACAAAGCAATATGGAACACCAGATATCGATTTCTTTGCATCCCGACTGAATCACCACGATGTATGTCGCTTGGGAACCAGACCTTAAGGCAGCGGCAATGGATACATTCTCGCTGAACTGGGGGGAACTAATCTCTATATTTCCCCCCCCTTTTCTGCCTCATCAGTCAGGTACTACGCAAAATACAGATGAACTTTACTTCTGACTTTTTTGTAGTACCCGACTGGCCTACACAGCCATGGTTCCCAGTGGTCCTTGACAGGGTCATTGAAACCTATGACCATTCACAGCAGACCAGATCTACTGATCCACCCTGTATCAGGGGTAAGTCACCCATGCCATGACAGAATAAGCCTACTGGGTTGCAGATTCCAAAAAAGACCTTTTGATGGACCTGGGATAGTCAAATAGGACCATGGACACGATGACAGCATCTCACCGACTCCACCAAGAAACAATATCTCTCCAGTATAAGAAAATGGGAAACATACTGCTCGAGAACGGAGACAACCTACTAATCAACCACCATACCTATGTACCGGAGTTCCTGGCCAGCCTTCACCACGATGAAGGTCTGAGCTATAGCACAATCAAATGTGCTAGAAGTGCACTGTCAGCCTATCTAAGACAGGCACCAGGGAAACAGGCCATAGGGTCTCATCCACTGGTGACCAAATTAATGAGAGGTACCTTCAATTCAAAACCCCCTAGACCTAGATATACCAAGATCTGGGATGTCAGCGTTGTCGTGACATACCTAAGGGATGGCCACCAGTCAGATCCCTTACACCGGAAACAGCTACCCTGTATACGGCCATGCTGATGGCTTAGTCTCAGCATAAGGGTCCAGTCCTTTTACCTACTCAGACTGGACAATATGGTCGTAACATCAGACCAAATAACATTTACCATTCAGGAGCTGGTAAACAGAGTAGACCAGGAACTTCAGGACTCATTATGGAATTCCTGGCGTACCCACCTGACCCCCGTTATGTGTCATGACTCACCTGCTACAATATATCAACACAACCTAAAATTCCCGAGGGAGACAAAAAGCACTATGGGTCAGCCACAAAAAAGCCACATGATCGGGTACCGAGTCAAACCATCTCTAGATGGCTCAAACAGGTATTGGGAGCTGCTGGAGTGGATACTGATATTTACACATCTCACTCCACCAGGGCAGCATCCACGTCGGCAGCTAACAGAATGGACGTGCCATTTGACCTACCCTGGTAACAGCGGGGTGGTCCATGGACAGAACTTTACAAACATTCTACAACAAGCCATTAATAAAACCTGTTTCACTTGCAGAGAGAACTTTAGACGCTGCAAAAGAAAAATATATAATTTAAGCCCGGGGGAGCATTAATTTCTTTGTTATTATTTTCAAATAATAACATTATTGTTTTACAAACAGATTCATGTTTGATTACGATAACATACTTCCTCCCTTGGATGACTTCGGCAGCGAGTGAAGTATGGACTGTTACACGGTTTGAAATCACAGAGCTTTAAAATCTTCACGTAGTCACTCACGTGACTCCGAAGTAAAATATTAAGATTAAATGAGAACTTACCAGTTTGAAGTTTGATCTGTATTTTATGAGGAGTTACGATGAGGGATTACGTGCCCTCCGCTCCCACCCTCAATTATAGAGATCAACTGGTATCTTAGTTCTCCTTATCTTTACTATGTTTATTTCAATTATTGTGTTTTACTGTGATTCCACACCGCTGCTTTGAAGTATGCCGCGCATGCGTGCTGGACGGGGTCTTCACGTAATCCCTCATCGTAACTCTTCATAAAATACAGATCAAACTTCAAACTGATAAGTTCTCGCTTAATCTTACTGTTATAAATAACTCTCTAAGTTTCTTCTTTTGCCTCTTTTATCTTACTCTCAGTACATCTTTCTCTCTTATTTTACCTTTGTACCATTGTAACATTAGAATTCACTATTGTAATATTCTAGTTCTAGCGAAGATGCTGCAAGATGAGGCTTCCCCAACTGCTGGGCTAAAGGAACATTGTTAACCCTTGTCATACAGGTCCCAGATGCCCTGTAGGTGGTGCTGCACATTTTGCATGGCCAGTTGACTGCAATTTACTGTGCAAATCCTGCAGAAATGTAAATGCAGGCTCAAATCAACGGAACTGCCCGTGTTCTACTGTTTGCAATGTGGGAAGAATCTGGGCTATTGTATTCACACCAGGGAGCAGAGTTGTAAATGGAAAATGAAGGAGACAGTCAGGGATATCCTAGAAAATGCTTTTGTGGGGAATTTCTCTTGGTTACATTTCAGCAGCTTATTTGTCACCTGTGAGCTCTATGGGGATTTGTGTCACACAGATGCATGCACATATGCGCATGCACACACATCCAAGATGCCAAGGAACTATATTAACATGTTGCTGCTCAAGTGTGTCGAGAAGCAAGCATTGGAATACATAACATGTTATATGTATGAGCTGGTTGGTATTGACAAGCCTTCATCCCCTTTCTCCAGCTGCCCTGGTGGGTTAATACTGACAACCTCTTATCCAGGTGAATAAGTTCATTTTTCTTTAAACATTAGTATGTTGACATATCGATTGGAATGATGAATGTTGTTTTAAAGTATTGAGGTTGACATTTCAGAAACAGGCTCACCTAATCCATATTTTCATATGCTCTAACAGTGGACTGTCTCAGTGACTGGATGTGGTCATGGGCATTGGGTGAATGAATGCAGATACCTTACTACTTCTCTGATATATACAGGACTACTGTGACAGAAGTCATGGGTTTTGCTGATTTATCTTTCTATAATTTACCCGTACAGAAGTTATTTGACAGATTTCACGATGAGCGTTTCTACTGCCATGGGTCTAGTTTGTGGCTTTATCCCCCTATACTAGTAGGGAATCAGTAGTACAGAAGGCAGGAATAGTACCAAAGTGGAGACATTCAGTTGGTGATGAAAGATTAAAAATGGCAAAATGAGAATACCATTAAGATGTGTAGGGTTAACTTCTGAAAAAACTGAAACCTGGCTTTTTGTTTCAAGCTTGGTGGAATAAAAATCAAATGTTTATAAGAAGTGTAGGTTTCACTCAATCATTCGAGAAATAGTTGTAGATTTTAATAACATTTTAACTACTTGCTTAATGAAGTTTACTGAGTTTTTCAAAAAGTATTTCTCATAAAGTAACAAATAAAGTGCTATTTGAATGTTTTACTGCATTTTTGTATAAGCCCACAGTTTGAAAAGATAGCAAAACAATATCAAATCATGACATGCATGTGAATGCTGGTATTGAATGTGCTTAAAGTCATAGAGAATGGCCATAATATGTGGTACCCTACTCTGTTGTGTTTCAGCTCTTTCTGTCAAGCATATTGTAACCTATCAAATTGGAAATTATTTATGGCTATAGCTGTGAGCATGCATGTTGGGTAAAATTTATTCTATGCAGAATTGGAGATGTTAAATTCTTCCATTCGAATCTTGAAGAAGACTTTGTTATACATAAGCGACATCTCGTGAGTGAGACCTACCTTTCAGGTGAGTGCAGTAAAATCTGTATTCTATGAAAGGCAGCTAGTATTCCACTAAAACTACACATGGGAGCAAAACAGGGGGAATTATTTTGTTAAGAAACTGTTCATTTTTTCTTGACATTATTCATATAATGCTTCAGCTGGATTAACAGTTTTCCATGGAGAAGAGAGTTTTCCTGATGTAGAACGTGAATATAATTTTATACAAGCATGCGTGTAAAATCAATTATGACAGCAACCTTTTATTAAATGGCATATTCCATCATCTACACATTGCTTCATTGTCCCTAATTCTGAGGCACACATAAAATACGTCAAGATTTATATTATTAAAATGTATATTAAAACGAAACATACAATTGTAATGTACAAATATCTTGGAATGTGCCCAATATTTTAGGCAGGTTGCTCACTATTTAATATCTCTTGAGTTATTTGTTCTGTTGTGGAAGGAAATAAAAGTGTAAAATTCAATATTACAATTAACTAATTAGTTTATTTTCCTAGTATTGCCTATTCATGAAATATGCTAAATACTGGTTGGCTGTGTGTAAGTATGGGAAATCTTATCCAATAAATAAAACATTTGATACAAAATCATGGACATGTGCATCATAGAGGAAGGATACTTTTAAATTATTGTGTCTCTTGTATCATAGAACAGGCCCTACGGCCCAACTTGCACACACTGGCCAACATGCACCAGCTACACCAGTCCCACCTGCCTGATCCATATTCCTCCAAACTTGTCCTATCCATGTACCTGTCTAACTGTTTCTTGAATGTTGGGATAGTCCCTGCCTCAACTACCTCCTCTGGCAGCTTGTTCCATACACCCACCACCCTTTGTGTGAAAAAGTTACCCCTCAGATTCCTATTAAATATTTTCCCCTTCACCTTGAACCTCTGTGCTCTGGTCCTCGATTCACCTACTCTGGGCAAGAAACTCTGTGCATTTGCCCGATCTATGCCTCTCAGGATTAATATTACATCAATCCAATCTATGGTTTGCTGCTTTCCCTGAACTACCATGAACCAAGAAAGCAAGGAGGAGAGAGAAAATTCAGGCATCATATAAACTTGCTGAACTTTGACTTATTTGTTAATTCTAGTATGTCACAAAATATTTACCTTGCATTCTGCTCAGCAAAATAAATATTTCAAATTTAAATTGGTTGTTGGTTTTTTATTGTCAAGTGTACCGAGATACAATGAAAGGGTTTTGTTTACCTACTATGCAGTCAAAACAAATCAGACTGTACATGAGTACAACGGTGAACAAAGTCCGTAACATGAGTAAAACTCAAACATTTAATGATTAACTATTTAGACTATTGTTATTTTGTTTTGAGGTAACTTGATAACTTTATGCCAATTAAAAGAAAATAGTGCTTATCAGCAGCATAGCCTTTGATGTCAATTCAAATTTATAAAGTTATTCTCCCAAATTGAAATAAATAGGTGATTATTTTTCTCATATAAATCTTTTACCATCCATTTGTTTATGGATAGGGTGTCTGTCATTGATGTATAACGTAATTTACTCCTTCGAAGTTAAAACTTCCGTTTAGATACCACATCATTGGGAATAGAATATCTTTACTATTTCACAATCAGTGCACACAATATAAACAAGCAGTGTGTAGGAAGGAACTGCAGATGCTGATTTACACCGAAGGTAGACACAAAATGCTGGAGTAACTCAGCGGGACAGTCAGCACCTCTGGAGAGAAGGAATGGGTGGCGTTTCGGGTCGAGACCCTTCAGTAACTTTACTAAGAAAGGACATAGCTAGAAATAAAACAAAGTTGTTTTAGAATTAGTTTTCACTGTAAATTTGTTGTTTTTTCATTCTTTTCTTATGCTGGTAACGTTGAGAAAGTTGTTTCTGGAGCCATTGATTTGTGGTTCAACAACCTGCTCATGTGCAAGCTGGGGTCATTGCTTAGAAACATTCAAATGGGTACATAGGTGGTGTCTCATTATCCACCCTGAATGCTCGTACAGGATTAACACACATGCCATTTAGAGGCCCAGGGAAGTAATTTTGTGGGGATTGCATGTGCAAGGGAGTGGAGCAAAGTTCTTTTCTTGGCCTAGGATAAAGGGGCTTGTTCTGTCCCCACAGCCCTGGCAAGAAAAAAGTGAGAAGCAGGCCTTGTGGACTTTTGAATGATGTCCATTTATTCCTTTGATGAAAATTTATTGTTTATGCATCTTGTCCTGTGGAAAAAGCTGCATCAGATAAATCTGCGTTAAACTGGATGTCAAGGTAATCACTGGAGAGAAACATAAAATGCTGGAGTGACTCAGCGGGTCAGGCAGCATCCCTGGATAGAAGGTTTCGGGGACGTCCAGCTTTTTATGTCTATCTTCGATTTAAACCATTCATTGCGACACGTAAGACTTAGTGGTATTTGTGGTGGTCTTCACTTCATAAGAGAACACAGTTATAGAACATGAACTCCATAGGCCGCCTTCAAATTCCTGGGCGTGCACATCTCTGAAGATCTTTCCTGGTCCGAGAACACTAACGCAATTATCAAAAAGCTCATCAGCGCCTCTACTTCCTGAGAAGATTACGGAGAGTCGGATTGTCAAGGAAGACTCTCTCTAACTTCTACAGGTGCACAGTCGAGAGCATGCTGACCGGTTGCATTGTGGCTTGGTTCGGCAATTTGAGCGCCCTGGAGAGGAAAAGACTACAAAAAGTAGTAAACACTGCCCAGTCCATCATCGGCTCTGACCTTCCTTCCATCGAGGGGATTTATCGCAGTCGCTGCCTCAAAAAGGCTGGCAGTATCATCAAAGACCCACACCATCCTGGCCACACACTCATCTCCCTGCTACCTTCAGGTAGAAGGAATAGCTACTTCCCCTCAGCCATCAGTCTATTAAACCTGGCTCGGACAAAACTCTGATTATTACCAACCACTTTCTGTTATTTGCACTACCAGTTTATTTATTCATGTGTGTATATATTTATATCATGGTATATGGACACATTTATCTGTTTTGTAGTAAATGCCTACTATTTTCTGTGTGCTTAAGCAAAGCAAGAATTTCATTGTCCTATACAGGGACACATGACAATAAACTCACTTGAACTTGAACTTGATTTGGTGAGAGCCAGCAATTAAGCACCATGCGTTGCAAGTTCTGGCAGTAATCTGGATTGGAATTCTGTCCAGCAAGCTTCCATTAATGTCATGATTTCAAATGTGATTGTTGTGGTGGGATGTTCATTTGTACTGCTAGATCAATATACTAATCAATATACTAAATTTTAAACTTAAGCTAAAGATAGATTCTGAAATTCCAGTGGCAGATTTCCAATCTTTTGCTATACCTTTGGAAGAAATAGAAGAATATCCCAAATAAAATATTTTTTTGTTGCCTCCATTTGCTTGATTGAAATATTTTTTTAGATTTCAACCTGATACATGTCTTCCTTTAAAAAAAAAAAAAATGACGAGGAGAATTTAAAATTTTTTTTCAGTAAGTACATTTGTCCTGGAATTATGAAAAAAAAACCTTCATGCCGCCAAGCTGATACAGGTTTTTCTGTGATCTGTGTATTCTCAGTTGCTGCATGAAAAGTGAAATCTACTGCTACAAAGAGTAGCTTATTCATTGTGCTTGTCTTGCATGAAAGCATTTACAGAGAAAATATGACAGGAACATGTTCAGCTAATGAGGTCGAATAGTTGTAACATTAAATTTAGGCTGTGTTTTCTATTAGGTTTTATTTATCAGAACAGTATTTGCATTCAGTCCTTTCACATTAGTTATCCAATGCACAGTTATGTGGATGGGGCACCTTTCCTCATTTCACAGCCAATTGTTACTCTGTGCTGAGTCTGTAAGTTGCTTGTGAATATAAAAGTGACTGCAATTAACCTGACTTTGTTACTTGAGGAGAATTTGAGATGAGAAATCTGACAGGAAATGACAGGCATTTTTCTGGGTTTAGCACAGAAGAAAGTAGAAGTAACATTGCAAAGAGAGGCATCAGGGAGCAGGTACCTGCAAATTAAGTGGCTGACACTGTCTATTGAGAATTTCGATAGTAGTGTCTAGAATTTTTATGTTATGTTCATATAATTTTAAATTCGTAGTGTGGTCGCTGTTTGCATTACCATTGTAAATGTGCGAGCTGATATATCTGTATATTCTGACGGATCAGGGTTTAGAGTTTTACATTTTCTGTAATTTGTGGATGCATTCATTTATGTTGGGGGGTTTTTTAGAACAACAAATTACTTTTAAAAGTGTTCTTCCGGGATGTTGTTTTGAAAAAATAACTATTATTTGGTTGTTGTCTACGAGTTACTATGTTGATTTTCTATTTATGATCATCACTGTAATATTGCCTGCAGGCTTTCTGATTTTCTCCACAATCATGGTTTTAAAGCACTAATCATTTCATGGTAACATCTCCTGTTAGCACACGGCACATTTATGCAACATTTATTGTATTTGTCAGGTGTTTAGGAGACCATTGGGAGTTTTAATTAATGTCAGTTAAGAAGATACATTGTTCAGCTGATACCAGCTTGGCAAGTTTCTCATTTTCCTATAATCCATACACTCCTCTGTCTTCAGGGAAATATGCAAAATTAA
Organism: Amblyraja radiata; assembly: GCF_010909765.2. Taxonomy (NCBI): domain Eukaryota; kingdom Metazoa; phylum Chordata; class Chondrichthyes; order Rajiformes; family Rajidae; genus Amblyraja; species Amblyraja radiata. Next base: position 43,960,439 of record NC_045974.1, on the reverse strand, counting down.
AAGTTACACTGCATGCTGTTGTCTGTACAGCATCCAGCTCATCAAGCTAAAACTCTCATGCAAATTTTAATTTGCCCTTGAGCATAATTTACTGTAGAAGCCATAATCATTGAGGTTTTATGCAACACAGATACAGGAAAGATACTCCATTAAACCACATGTTCTCATTCAGAGAATCACATTCCCTACACAGTACTATCTTCATTTATCATGCAAAAATTTGTAATCACAACAACGGAATATATTTAATTTACATGTAACGCAGGGCTTTAGGAAAGGAATTTCACTAAGAGTGTTTAGATTTAGCATTAGGGTGCAGTCATATGTTTTCAATAGCAGAGAACATTTTGTATTCCTGTAGTAATCCCTGCAGTACTGTACTTTTGGCCTGACATATAGAGTCTTTTTCTACACTAGGATGACACTAAAAGATATGTAGAATGACTGACAATGTAGCAGATGCATGGCGGTATCCCTAGACAAAACAGAAGGTATTGTTCTATTATCAACTACTGTGAATTACCATTGTCTGCCCATCTGTGTTAAGACATATTACATGACTTCATGGAATTTACAGCGCACTCCTTCTGTAACTCGATTTTTCAATGTTTGGTCCCTGGAGATTTTACAAAATGTCAAGCTGTAGCTTGCAAGAGAAAAGTGAAATCTACTGGAAACAAACACTTATGAACATTTCATGCCTGATCTCCTTTGTGATGTTGTTTAGGGGGGCAGGTGTTACACTGAAATACTGTCGAGTAGGTGTGAATCTGGCTTGTTTGGAAAATAAGATTTTAATTGAACATACGTTGAGAACCAAATGATAATATACTTGAATAAATGTTACAATGCATTAATATAGACTTTTTAACAATATCACTATTTATTTTATTACTTAGAAGTTTTTTCACTTATTTTCCTTTCCATGCACAAAGGTTTTGGCACGTAACATTGTCCTTACCTCACATTGTTTTGTAGAGATGTCTTCTGAAATACACCAGTCATTATGTTTTCAGTAATTGAATGTAACAAAGTGGAAAAAAAAGGTGGAATTATTAATTTACCCTATTTTGTAGATTTTGGGGGCATCTTTGTCAGCATGTGCAAGTTGGGCCAAAGGTCCTGTTTCCATGAGGTATGACTGTGACTGAAGAAGGGTCTCGACCCGAAATATCACCCACTCCTTCTCGCCAGAGATGCTGCCTGTCCCGCTGAGTTGCTCCAGCTTTTTATGTTGATCCTTTTGTGGCTGTGACTCTAAGTCATTTTTATTGATGAAGATTCATAATATGGTTTTGTTAGTGATTCATGAAATAACCATTTTTCTGATTTCTGATAAACCAAAATGGTTCAGGCCCAATCAAATGAGTGTAAGTTAATTGAACTATTGTGTATGAGCAACTTTCTAAACATTTTCCAGGGCAACAAAGGGATTTGTATTCAACAAAATGTTTAGTTTAGAGATACAGTGCGGAAACAGGCCCTTCTGCCCACCGAGTCCACATCGATCAGCAATACCCGCACATTAACTCTCTCCTACACACACTATGAACAATTTACACTACACCAAGTCAATTAACCTACAAACCTGCACGTCTTTGGGAGGAAACCGGAGATCTCTGAGAAAACCCACGTGGTCACGGGAAGAACGTACAAACAGCACCCGTAGTCGGGATCGAACCCGGGTCTCCGGGGTTGCAAGTGCGGAAAGGCAACAACTCTACCGCTGCGCCACCGTGCCGCCCTAAGAGTCAATGGAATTTTCCAACAAATCTTATCATTCGAATAAGACACCCTTTCATGTTGTGTCACATTACCCTGTGAACAAGTTATCAAGACAAGAAAACCAAATCAATAAGCTAATTAACAGCAAATTTATTGCCGCATAATGACACAAGGTTAAATAGATTCATCAATTAAAATACACCAAAGTTACAAGAATTGGCATTTGTATGCCAACCTCTTTGCTTGGAAGGTTCATCATTTAGAGCTAGTGAGAGCTAGTGAGAGCTAGTGAGAGCTAGTGAGAGCTAGTGAGAGCTAGTGAGAGCTAGTGAGAGCTAGTGAGAGCTAGTGAGAGCTAGTTAAACCATATTTTACAGATCTCAGGAGTAGAAAAATTTAAAAAAAAACATACATTCTGATCTGTTCTTCAAATATATTTTGGTTATGATTTAATATGTGTTATGATAAAATGTGTTGTCTCCTTTGTACATACGCCTCCCATTGGGTCCCCTACCCATCCCCTAATGCTCCCATCTGCCACCATCCCTCCCTTATTTGGTTCACACCTTCCTTTCTTTTCAGATTCTATCATCTATAGGCTTCCAGTATCTTCATTGATCACCTCAGAGCCTGTGTGACTATCTTCGCCCTTTCCTGACTCCATATGTTCATCTACCTCTCCTCACCTGCATCTACCCATCGCTTGTGGAGTAAGGAACTGCAGATGCTGGTTTACACCAAATATAGACACAAAATGCTGGAGTAACTCAGTGGGACAGGCAACATCTTTGGATAGAGGGAATGGGCAATGTTTCTGGTCGAGACCCTTCTTCAGATCCTTCTTCAGAAGGGTCTTGACCTGAAACGTCACCCATTCCTTCTATCCGGAGATGCTGCCTGTCCCGCTGAGTTACTCCAGCATTTTGTGTCTATCTACCCATCACTTGCCAGATCTTGCTGAACCTCTTTATAGTGGCTATCTACCGTCTACTCTTTTACTCCAGATACGTGGCCTTGAGCTGAAATATCGACTGGCCATTTCCGTCCACATTTCCGCCCGGATTGTTGAATTCTTCTAGTAGGTAGTTTCCAGCATCTGCACGCTCTCTTGTCTCCACCAATTAATGTTTATTATTAATGTTTAATGTTTTTTTTATGTGTCATTCCTAACTGTCACTGTATGTCATGTTGTCACTTGCAGGCAGGCAGAGCACCAAGGCAAATTCCTTGTATGTGAATACTTGGCCAATAAACTTATTCATTCATTAAAATGTCAATCTCTGATGTCCATTAGCACTCCCCGAACAATGAATGGGCCCAGGGCTCAATGCGGAGAGGCAGCTTGGGAAGTTGATGTTGAGCAGGGTGGGCTGAGGTGCTGGGATCACGGTTGCTGCATGTCCGGCACAGTGAGTCTTGGACTGACACCGGCAGTTCCAACTGTTGACAAACGTCATGTTACTGTTATGGAGGTTGTTGCCCACACTGAGATCTGTGGAACTCGTTGTAGACAAACCACTGGGCCAGGAAGAGGCATACAGCCAATATAAGAGAGGAGAGAGTTAGATATAGCTCTTAGCTCTCAGAGCTAACTGATTCAAGGGATATATGGAGAAAGCAGGAACGGGGCACTGATTTTGGATGATCAGCCATGATCATATTGAATGGCGGTGCTGGCTCTAAGGGCACAATGGCCTACTCCCGCACCTCTTTTCTATGTTTCTATGGAAGGAACTTCAAATGCTGGTTTACACTGAAGATAGACACAAAATGCTGGAGTAACTCAGCGGGACAGGCAGCATCTCTGGAGAGAAGGAATGGGTGATGTTTCGGGTCGAGACCCTTCTTCAGGAGGAGATGGCAGCTTCCATCACATCCAACAATGGATGATAAGAAAGACAGTGTAACCCAAGTAGTTGGTGAACACATGGACCAAGTGCTACTCATTTTCAGCATTGACCTCACTGACTTTTCCAGCCAAGAGTATCATCACCGTGCTCCATATGGCCAGCAGTGCCTAGTTACAGTGCTTGCTCCAGCGACTCCAACACTCACCTTCAGAGGCTGCCGCCACACTCAGCGCAATACAATGTTTAAGAAAGAACTGCAGATGCTAGAAAAATCGAAGGTAGACAAACATGCTGGAGAAACTCAGCGGGTGAGGCAGCATCTATGGAGAGAAGGAATAGGCGACGTTTCGGGTCGAGACCCTTCTTCAGACTTCTTCAGCAATACAATGGTGGGATTAGTGCCAGGTTCCCATACAGCAATGCTGTAAGTTATCCATCTCTCTGGCGATCATGTTATTAAAGACCCCTTTCAGCATTGACTCCATTAACATTCTCATTACCAGAGAACACATCCCCAGCGCTAAACGAGGTATTAGTATTTGACAATGTAATGTATGAAAACGTTCCGGCAGTAACATTTCCTGTTCACCGTGTCACACTGTTGTCTTCTGTCTCTGCCACACTTCATCCTGACTGACTTCACTAAGAGGTAATGCCGTGCAGCTGTGTGGTAGCAGTGAATTCTGGACGCAGTGTGCAATCTGCATCTGTTACTGTGAAGTCTGGATATTGTTGCTAATGGGAGATTCATTTCTTGCCAATTGAAAATGTACCTGATGTTGCAAATTAGATCAACGCTTATAATGTCTATATCCTTTAATTTAAGTATAACTTGACTGATTAGACATTTGGGATATGAAAATCAATAACTTTACAGCTATTTTGAAGCTGAAATCAAAACAGAAATGCTCGAAATGTGCAGCGCAAAGTCCCTTAATTGTATTTAAATTAAAGTTTCTTATTGTGCAAGTCAGAAATACTCAAATATTTGTAAAGAAAAAACTGGATCTATTTAACTTTGAAAGGACAACACAATGTACACCTTCACTTCCACTCAATAGACAATCGACAATAGGGGCAGGAGTAGGCCATTCGGCCCTTCAAGCCAGCACCACCATTCAATGTGATCATGGCTGATCATCCCCAATCAGTACCCTGTTCCTGCCTTCTCCCCATATCCCCTGACTCTGCTATTTTTAAGAGAACACAATCTACCATTAACCAGTGCATAGACACACAACGCTGGAGTAACTCAGCGAGACAGGCAGCAACTGGAGAGAAGGAATGCATGACGTTTTGGGTCGAGATCCTTCTTCAGACTGGGCAGGGGAAAGGGAAACGAGGAATAGCGAAAGAAGAAAGGGAATCCTCTGTAGTTTCCCTTTCCCCTGACTAATTTGAAGAAGGATCTTGACCCGAAACGTCATCCATTCCTTCTCTCCAGGGATGCTGCCTGTCTCGCTGAGATACTCCTGCATTTTGTCTTTCTTCGGTTTAAACCAGCATCTGCAGTTCCTTCCTGCACATTAACCAGTCCATGGTGTTTTAGCTGAAGACCTGCAGTTGAGTTGCTGACTGACCCCAAGTCATAGGTTTCTGATCTCTGCTATCTTCAGTTTACTCAGAGTCACTCTCCAAACTATTTGACCAGCAACCTGCTAATACAACTGAGGATGGGGATTTGAAGATACAGGAGAGGGATGATTAGTGGGAGAGTCCAGGTTCATAGTCTCAGAATAAAAGGGCACTCGTAAAGGCAGGAAACGAGGAGGAATATCTTTAGTCGGATTGTGGTGAATTTGAATTCATTGCCACAGAAGGCTGTGGAGGCCGTCAATCGATATTTTTGAGGCAGAGATAGATTCTTGATTAGTACAGGTGTCAAGGATTATGGGGTGAAGGCAAGAGAATGGAGTTAAGAGGGAAAGACAGATCAGCCATGATTGAATGGTGGAGTATTGATCTGCTCCTATCAATTATAAACGTATGAGTTACAACAAACCAAGCCTCTTCTTCTGTTGGAGAGTGATCTCCCCATACATAGCATCTCGCTGACCATGCTGCATTACTCTGGTTGCACTTGTCCTTTTGCTGCAGGAGAACTGCAAGATTCCAGTGGGTCATTGAGAACCATAGATTGCTCAAGGGTGGTATCTTGCCTTCCATCTAAACAACAATCTTATCATCAGTGGCATCTCCCTTCACCATTGCACCATCACCCGAGGGCCATGATGCTCATCATTGGGCCCAAATCTGCCCCGCATTCAATCATGGCTGATCAATCTCTCCCACCTAACCCCATTCTTCCAGCTCCTCCCCATAACCCCTTTATATTAGGGCTTTATATTAAAGATTGAATCAGGTAATTATTCTGTGTTCAGAGTTCAAGTGCAATTTAAAAACACTGAAACAGAGATACATACAGCAATTGTTAATTAACAAATGTATCTGATACCTTGCCAAATGTGTAAGGTTTGTTCACAATGTGGGCAAGGGGCACTGTTTTTCACTTAGACATGGCAAATACTGACCTTCGACTTCCATCGGATGAGCTGCCATTTGGTATTTCTTTCTCACAGGAATTTTTCAGGTCATAACTGATAATCAATTAATCAAATTTTGCAAGGAATTTAAGGGCAATATGTGACTTGAATGCTATTCTCGACAAGGCACAATATAGACAGATACATGAAGTCAGGCTGAATTAAATGCTTCTCTGTTTGGAGAAGCCTGAAGTATGTGTTAAAGGCCGCAAATGTGAGATGATTCAGAAATTGGTTGATAATACAAATTACCTGTACAGCAGGTGGCATTGGCTGGAAGAACAAATAAGATTCTGTTTTAGCCAAGATATCGGTCTTCATTCCCAAAGGTTAGTCAGCTCACACGTTAAACTCAAACGAAGATATTTGCTTATACTTTGTTCTGTCAAAGGATATTTCATGATGGGAACCAAAGTAGTGATTTGCAAGAAAAGTAATACTCTGTATAGTTTAGAGATACAGTGCGAAAACAGGCCCTTTGGCCCACCCAGTCCATGACAACCAGCAATCCCCCAACACTAACACTATCCTACACACACTAGGGATAATTTACATTTATACCAAGCCAATTAACCTACAAAACTGTACGTCTTTGGAGTGTGGGAGGAAACTGAAGATCTCGGAGAAAACCCACGTGGTCACGGGGAGAACGTAAAACTCTGTACAGACAGCACCCGTAGTCAGGATCGAACTCGGGTCTCTGGTGCTGTGAGGCAGCAACTCTACCTCTGCACCCATTGTTGTTGAAGGATTTGCATGATCAATACCTTGTGGTGTATCTGACAAATATTCTGGTATGGAACTGCAGGATTCTGGTATGGGACTGGTATGAATCTTGCAGTGTCTTGGGTCGAATAGAGTATACATGGACCATAAACCACACCGCAGGCAAGATGCTAACTTCAGTTTTAATGCACCCATGGAAAGGACCTTCCAACGTGTGGCAACAGCTAGACAGAATTTGCAGAGATAATTGTTCATCGTAATGAATATATATTTGAAGTGGAGAGAAATTTCCGATGAATCACATGAGGTTCTTGAAAAGAATTGTCAATGTAGTTTTTTGTTCAGAAGAAAATTCATGAAGAGAAATGCTAAACCTAACGAATAATAACTGCAAACAATTCTCATTCATATGCCATGATATATTAATTGGATGTCGGGTATAAATAATCAGGTGTAATTTTTCATCAACGAAGGAGAAGTATATTACTCTTCTTGTGACTGGAGGAATAAATGACAGTTTTGTACAGACTGACCTGAATGGCCTTTGCCAGCAAGGCCTAGATCCTGAGAAATTAATTAAAAACAAATTAAATTATATTCGTCAGTTGTACCATTCTACCCACCATCATTGAATCAGTTCCAAACATTTCAAACAATTCTGCACAAGATTGATTATGTTTTTAGTTTTTAGACTGATATATAAATGTTTAGGAATTTTCATAGATGCTGGTGAGTTCCTGATTTTATGTCTTCTGAATTTTTATCTGACACAAAACCTGCCAGTGAATTTCAATTAACATTGGTTATTAAAGCCCCTGTCCCACTATACGAGGCAATTCATGAGTTCTCCTGAGTTTTCCCCGGATTCGAACTAGGAGAATGTCCGTAGCGGATCCGTAGGAGTACGTGGATGTCTCGTAACGCCTCGTAATGCTACCGGTAGGTATAAAAAGTAACAATTTTTTTCATCACGAGTATTTTTTTACTCGTGGACATTTTTTACAGGAATGAAAAACGTCACGAGTTATCGGATGTCCTGAGTACCTACCGTTAGCATTACAAGCCACTACGAGACATCCATGAACTCCTACAGAACCGCTATGGACATTCTCTGAGTTCGAATCAGGAAAAACTCGGGAGAACTCTTGAATTACATCGTACAGTGGGACAGGGGCCTTAGTGTCTGGTTTACAGTGGTAATGCAGAGCAATCTGGAAAATGGGACACGTAAATATCAAGCAATGGGAGCAGGCATAGAAGGTAGACACAAAATGCTGGAGTAACTCAGCAGGACAGGCAGCATCTCTGAGGAGAAGGAATGGATGATGTTTCGGGTTGAGTCCTTTCTTCAGAATGATAGTCGGGGAGAGAGAAAGTAGAGGTATGAAGGGTAACGAAAGAATGTAAGGCATGATGAGGACAGATCAAAACAGACGATGATCAAGGAAATGTAGAATAGTTCATTGTTGGCTGAGGGGAAGCTGACAATGAAGCATACAAACAGTAAAATTAATCAGGAGGAGAGTGAAACTAGTTGGAGGACTAGGATGGGAGAGGGACGGAGAGAAAGGAAAGCATGGCTTACTTGAAGTTAGAGAAATCAATATTCATACAGCTGGGTTGTAAGCTGCCCAAGAGAAATATGAGGTTCTGTTCTACCAATATGCGTTTGGCCTCACTTTGACAGTGGAGGAGTCCCAGGACAGAAAGGACAGTGTGGGAATGGGAGAGGGAGATAGAGTGTTTGGCAACCGGGAGATCAGGTAGGTCCAGGCAGACTGAGCTTTGTTGGTTTCACCATTAATTGTCCAGGTTTAGCCAGAAGTTTGATTGCAATTCTGTCAAAGTATTGTAACATACCTGACAGTACTTATCTCATTGAATAATATTGTTTCATGCATATTATACAGGAATGCAGAGGTACCCAGGCTAGACCATCGGGCATGACAATTACGACACCAAATTATGATATATAAATGCATCCAAGGAGGGATTTCTGTAATGTGTAGAGAATAATGAAGCTGAGGTTGTGTATTTTATAAATTAATTGGGTATATTCCAATAATCCATGGGAGCTGGAAATAACATTTACTTATGTATTACCCTAAATTTGCACATACATTCAATATAAATGGGTCTTGTTTTTCTGAAAGGAAGGACACAGAGAGCTGGAGTAACTCAGTGGGTCAGGCAGCATCTGTGGAGAACATGGATAGGTGACATTTCACAGAGTGCTGGAGTAACTCAGTGGGTCAGGCAGCATCTCTGGAGAACATGGATAGGTGACGTTTCACAGAGTGCTGGAGTAACTCAGCAGGTCAGGCAGCATCTCTGGAGAACATGGATAGGAAACGCTTCAAGTTGGGACCCTCCTTCAGACTGATTGCAGGGCAGTGGGTGTGAAGAAAGCTAGAGTTTGGCAACAATGTTAAAATAGTCCATTTTAAACATAATTTTCAAAGAGAACAAATAGATGTGAGTACAAATAAGATTGAAGTACCTATTTGAAAAGTTGATTGCTTAGACTTGTGTGTCATGGCTTGGGCATTAATGCTGATGACTTAGGTTTGGGTTTTGCTTATCCTATTAGATTTTTCAATGCTGCCCTAGTACTGCTGTGACTCTCAATTTCATTTTGATCAGTTGAAGTCAAATACATCCAAACTGCAAAGAGGCAAAATCTCTCTACATCACCGTCTATATCTCTCGTTTCCCTTTCCCCTGACTCTCAGTCTGAAGAAGGGTCTCGACCCGAAACATCACATATTCCTTTTCCCCAGAGATTCTGTCTGACCCGCTGAGTTACTCCAGCTTTTTGTGTCTATCTTTGGTTTAAAACAGCATCTGCAGTTCCTTCCTACACTTATCCATGGACCTGTCCAAGTGTCTTTTATTTGGCTTTGGATCAAGAGGTTGAGATTTGTTTGGCAAAGTGACATTTCTCTCTGCAAAACAAATTTCAACCTCTTGTTAACAATGAAGTATGCAGTGATTGAGATTGGAATGGAGGAGGAAACATTTAAAAGCAGGGAGTTTAGACAAGGAAAATCAGAAAAAAATGGGCACAATCTGAGGGTGAAATTCAGGCAATATTTTTAATGTCATCCTAAAGAACACATTTATTTCCTACACAAAATATGTGATGCACATGAGTTTTACCAAACTGTTGGATTAATGTATATTTCATTTTATTTTTCAATTGATTACGTCAACAAGGTACTTTTTTTGTGAAATAGTTTGCAACATCTTTTCAACAGTGTCACTCTGCTGCTTAATGAAAACGGAGTTGTTTAGCAACACCTCCCTACAATTTATCAATTCACTAATCTTTACAGATTATAAATTTTGGTAAATTAGAAAACAATTGCAGTTCTAGTTCAGTTCCTATGAGAAAAAAATGAAATGTATGCAGTAATACTTCCCGACTAACAATAAAATCATAAAGTCATAAACAGCCCCAATAAATCCAACGTGGGATTTTCTTACTTCTCGGCAACATTACAGAAGAAATAATGATGCTAATGCTTACTGACAATTTGTAGCATGCGTTACCTTTCTCTGATGTAAATTTTTAATACCCTTAAGTTTTTGAAAAATACAAGTCTTTTTTCTTTGCAGTTGAACGTATGTAGCATGTAGTGGTCTTTAAATCCACACACTCCTATAATTCAGAGAGGAGTTTAGTAGTTTATGCTTCATTACGGAGATTATATTGTGCAGAAAATGCCAGCTGTGCCTTGCTCCTTTTTTAATGCTAACGTGATTAGTAATTACAGTAGATATAGCTTTCAAGGCGATATAGCTTAAATCAGAGGACTAGTCACGTATAAGTAGGTGCATTGTTGGCAAATTTCTCATTAAGATATTTTTACCAAGCCTGGTTTGTTAACCAACAGAATAATTTATAGTAATATTTTGTAAGAAACTGAAGGGTGCTATTTGGCCCATCAAGCCTGTGCTGGATCTCAGATCAATCTCATCCATACATCCTCCCAGTTATTTCCCTGTAGACTATTATCTCTCACAAGACCATCAAATTAATTCAATGCTGACAATGTTTGTGCCAAACATGATGCCATCTGCCTGTACGTGATCCATATCCCTCTATTCCCTGCACTTCCATCTAAAAGTCATCTAAACACCACGATCGTATCTGGCTCCACCTGGCGATGAAATCCAAGCCTCCACTAGGCTCTGTGTTAAAAAAAACTTGTCCTGGATTTCTCCATTAATCTTTCCCCATCTCATTATATAGCTATGCTCTCTAGTTTTGGACTTTGCCACTCTGGGGGGGAAAGTTTCTGCTGTCTAACCTATCTCATAATTGTATGTACTTCAATCAAGTAGCTGCTATATTGTTACTTCACCATCTGCAATGTTTCTTCTCAATGCTTTGTTTGAACTGCTCAATGTTCACCATGCCAGACAGTTGGTAATATATGTAGACACAAAGTGAATGCTTTGTTCTTTGTTGAAGTAGTTGGTGATGCAAATTGGTGAATAATAGTGAATTTTCGTCTCATGTTTGCACAGTGCAGCAATTCCCAAAGTATGCGAATAAGAAAGCTACAATACAGTGAGCATTAACCTAAAGATGCAAGCATTCAGAGGCTATGAGATTGAATTCTATGCGCCAGGCAATGCCGTGATAGGATGCCATGCATGTGGTTTTGTTCCTCAACAATGTTGGTCGCCGAGCGCAATGAGAATAATTAGAGTGCAGATAATTGTGATTTCATTGCACTCAATCTTAGAGTCACACAATTATTTGTCAATATACCATCTCTGTCTCTCATTCTGGTTTATCACAATACGATTCCTATCATTCTTATGCCAAATCAAAATAGAATGAATGCACATATGCAGTAAAACCAGTTTTCGAACAATATTTGCGTTTGACCACCTCAATCGTTAAGTTTCTAGCCAAACTGTGTGCAGGTTTAGAACCCTCCTTGAAATTAAAAGCAGGGTTGTTTTTTTCCATGACTATCTGTTGTTATTTAACCCAAATCTTCACCCATCCATCCCACCATAGCCCTGCAAACATAACCTGAGTAGCCATTTTCATTATCAATATTTTGACTGCAAGTACTAGAACTTCTGCCTGTTTATAGCCATCAGTTATTCTAGGTGTGACTTCATTGTTTTATGTTTTTTCTCCATCAGTTTGATGCTTCTTTAAGATATTACTAGACTAAGTCCACCAACGTAACCCGTTCCCCAACGCAATATTCCATCACTCACCCATAGCCCCCAACTGCGTAGGAGAGGCTGACGTTTTTTAAGTTTAAAATGGCAATATCCTGTAAAATATAAGATCAATGCAAACGCATCTCATTCTCCCTCTTCAGTCCCCTATTTCCCTCCTCCATTATCAAATATAGGAGCAAAGAGGTCCTTCTACATTTGTACAGAGCCCTAGTGAGACCACACCTGAAGTATTGTGTGCGGTTTTGGTCCCCTAATTTGAGGAAGGACATTCTTGCTATTGAGGGAGTGCAGCGTAGGTTTACAAGGTTAATTCCCGGGATGGTGGGACTGTCATATGCTGAGAGAATGGAGCGGCTGGGCTTGTACACTCTGGAGTTTAGAAGGATGAGAGGAGTCTCATTGAAACATATAAGATTGTTAAGGGCTTGGACACGCTAGAGGCAGGAAACATGTTCCCGATGTTGGGGGAGTCCAGAACCAGGGGCCACAGTTTAAGAATAAGGAGTAAGCCATTTAGAACGGAGACGAGGAAACACCTTTTCTCACAGAGAGTGGTGAGTCTGTGGAATTTTCTGCCTCCAGGTGGAGGCAGGTTCTCTGGATGTTTTCAAGAGAGAACTAGATAAGGTACTTTAAAATAGTGGACTCAGGGGATATGGGGAGAAGGCAGGTTGGGGATGATCAGCCATGATCACATTGAATGGCGGTGCTCGAAGGGCCAAATGACCTACTCCTGCACCTATTGTCTATTGTCTATCCTCCCTCCACCAACCCTCCTCTGCTTCCTCCCCTCACCCCTCTATCCCCTTCCTCCTCCCCTCCTCCATTTCTTCACCATCCCTCTACCTACCCCTATCCTCCTCCAGTCTCCCTCATCCTCCAGCACTCCCTCCCCCTTTTCTTCAACCTCTCTCTGTCTCTGTCTCTGTCTCTGTCTCTGTCTCTGTCTCTGTCTCTGTCTCTGTCTCTGTCTCTGTCTCTGTCTCTGTCTCTGTCTCTCTCTCTCTCTCTCTCTCTCTCTCTCTCTCTCTCTCTCTCTCTCTCTCTCTCTCTCTCTCTCTCTCTCTCTCTCTCTCTCTCTCTCTCTCTCTCTCTCTCTCTCTCTCTCTCTCTCTCTCTCTCTCTCTCTCTCTCTCTCTCTCTCTCTCTCTCTCTCTCTCTCTCTCTCTCTCTCTCTGTCTGTCTCTCCAGGGCTGCCGATGTTAAGTGAGAGTTGAGAGTGAGAAATTGCGAAGGAGCGTAGCGACCGAGGGGGGGAGGGTGTGTAGGGAGCTTTTCCATTTTTCAGCTTGAAATTGTGCAATCTGGTGCATACTGTAGTGAGTCTTTTAACTTACATTTGAATGCAACATTTATGCTTCAAATTGGATTAGGTATGAATAAGGTTAGGCTAAATTACATTCCTAATTACATTCCACAGTAGAGCCCAGGCCCTGATCAACGGGTGCAGCACATGAATGAACTTAGTATATTCATGCATGGAAATCAGATTATAATTCGTTATGCATATATATAGAGAAACAAAAACATAGAAACAAGGCAAGAGGAGTCAGACTTCCATCAGTATTCTGCACAATCAACATTTGACTATAGAAACAAGACAAAAATAATGCCACATATTCAACCACCCACTGAGTTTCTCCAGCATTTTTTTGTACCTTCAACCGTATATGGTTCAATGAAATTAAGATATATTTGTAAAACATATATATGGAAACAGGCTCTTCAGCCCAACAAGCACACCGTCCAGCAATCTACCATACACCAGTTGTATCCTACACGTAAGGGATAATTTACATAAGCCAATTAACCTACAAATCTGCACTTCTTTCGGATGTGGAAGAAACCGTAATATCCAGAGAAATCCATGTTGGCATAAGGAGAATGTACAAATACTGTACAGACAGCATCCGTAGTCAGGATCCAATCTGGGCCTGTGGTGCTGCAAGGCATCAACTCGATTAGCGGCCCTCCCCCTCCCCGGTAACTGACAGTGGACGCGGTGAATCAATGCGGCGATGGTGCATGGCATGGCCATGGCGTTGACTGACAGGAAACCAATCTGCATGACAGGAGAATAGATCAATATGCGTGCTTTTGTAAGATTTTTAAAACGTAATAACTATTAAAATATACCATCGATTGGAACAAAATTGTTGCACTTGCAGCACAGGAGAACAGTGAGTAAGGTGGTGAAAAATCGTAGCGCTATCGTGCACCGTTGTAGCACAAATAGAAAAACCACCTAAACTGGAAGATAACAAGATAAGAGTTTTAGTTATATACTAGACCAAGTGCAGACCCGTTGGGTCTGTTCCCCCAACGTGCGGTTGTGGGGGGGGGAGGCGGCATGCAGCGTCACACACACTAACTATCCCCCCCCCCCCCGCACTCACGCTAAATACCCCCCTTGATGTTATATTAATATTATTAATTTGCTCCTTTTACCCCATAACCACCCTATCTACTGACGCATAGCCCCCAACTTGCAGTCACATCTAGAGAGGGGTGGGGGGTTAGAGAGTGAGGGCAGAGAGAGAAGGGGCAGAGACACAGAGAGAGGGGCAAGAGGGAGAGGGGGTGGTGAGGAGGAGAAGAGGGATGATGGGTGAGAGGGGAAAGGTGGGGGTGGAGAGGAGGAGAGAGAGAGGGTGAGAGTGAGGGGGAGAGAGGGGGGGAGAGGTGAGGGGAAGGGGGGAGAGGGGAGGGGAGGGGGAGAGGTGAGGGGAGGGGGAGAGGTGGGGAGCAGGGAGGGTGGAGGGAAGGGGGTAGGGGTGTGTGGAGGGGAGGGGGGTTTAGGGGAGGGACGGTGGGGGAGGGGATGGAGGGGAAGAGTGGGAGAAAAAGAGGGGAGAAAGAGAAAGGGGGGGGAGAGGAGAGGGGGTTGAGGACAGGGGGGGAGGAGAGGGGGGGGGAGAGGAGAGGGGGGAAGAGGAGAGGGGGGGAGAGGAGAGGGGGGGGGAGAGGAGAGGGAGAGGAGAGGGGGGGAGAGAGGAGAGGGGGTGTGAGGGGGTGTGCTGAGAGGGGGGTGAGGTTAGGGGAGGGGGAGAGGTGGGGAGCAAGGAGGGGGAGGAGGGGTGGAGGGAAAGGGGTAGGGGTGTGTGGAGGGGAGGGGGGTTTAGGGGAGGGGATGGAGGGGAGGAGGGGGAGAAAAAGAGGGGAGAGAGAGAGGGGGGGAGTGGAGAGGAGAGGAGGGGGAAGAGGAGAGGGGGGAGAGGAGAGGGGGAGAGGTGGAGGGGAGAGGAGAGGGGGAGAGGAGAAGGGGAGAGGAGAGGGGGATAGTAGAGGGGAAGAGGAGAGGGGGGGAGAGGAGAGGGGGGAGAGGAGAGGGTGGGGGAGAGGAGAGCGGGGAGAGGAGAGGGGGGAGAGGAGAGGGGGGGGGAGAGGAGAGGGTGGGAGAGGAGAGGGGGTGAGAGAGAGTGCCTTTTTATTTCAACCCAAACCCCCCAAACAACCATTTGCAGGCAGTGCTTTTTTACTTTAACCATATTTTCATTTTCAAACCACATTAAGGGTACTTACTCACAGTTGTGTGGACATGTGTTCAGTGTTATTCACAGCTCAGAGAAACGTGACCCTCTGCCTTCCTCCAGCTTGCAGACTAATTGAGGCACACCACTTCCTGGTTTTATAGTCCATCCCCCCTGCCGCCAGCGGCGGCAGCAGAGAGAATGGGGAATTTTGTAAAATCATTAATATCTCTGTCATTTTTAATCGACTGGTAAAATCCTCGGCACACATGTGGCGGAGGGGGGCTCTGAGCGAGATGGCCAAATATGACGGCTGTAGGTGGCGGCGTTCTCTTGGAAATCGCAGCACAGATCGCCAAACCCGGTCAAGAACAGACTTTTAGTAATATAGATATCGATACTGTATCTGCTTAATCTTTTAATTACCTTTTCCTCTGTCCTGTGACCACCCAACTCCCATACTTGTCCTTAATATTAGAGAACATTATCCTTTCCCTTTAAACATTACTTTTGTGTCCTCTCTGTCTACTGCAAATATGGGACGGCAAATGGGATGAATTTAGATGGGGCATCTTGGCCAGCATGGCCAGTGGGCAGAAGGGATTTTTTAAATTATGTATGACTACGACTCTGGTTCTAACTACGTTTGATCTTTATAGTACACTAGACCAAGAGGGTCCCGTTGTTGTGCTCCGTTGTGGGAGGGGGGGGGGGGGTGTGGCAGGGGGAAGCGGCTTGCAGCATCACACACACACACTAACCACTCCCCACACACACTAACCACCCCCCTTCCCCACACACACACAGGGATGGAGGGAGGGGGAGGATAGAGGGGGGAGGGGGGAAGTTGGGGGGGAGGGGGGAAGGGAGGGGGGAGAGAGTGGGGAAAGAGGGGGAGGAGGGAGGTGAAGAGAGAGGGGGAGGGGAGGGTGGGAGAGGAGTGAGGCTGGAGGAGTGGAGAGGTGGGGGAGAAGAGGAGGGGGGAAGGGAGGGGAGGGGGAGGGGTAAGGGAAGTAGGGGGGAGAAGAGGGGGCAAGGAAGGGGGAGAAGAGGGGAGAGGATGGGGGTAGGAAGGAGGAGGCGGAGGGGAGAGAGGATGGGGTAGAGGAGGGGGAGGGAGAGGAGGGGGAAGAGGAGGTGGAGGGAGAGAGGGGAGAGGGGGAGAGAAGGGGGGAGGAGGGTGGAGGAGCAGGGGAGAGGAGGAGGGGGAAGGAGGGGGGAGGAGGGGGAAGGAGGGGGAGGAGGGGGGGAGGAGGAGGGGGGAGGAGGGTGGAGGAGCAGGGGAGAGGAGGAAGGGGAAGGAGGGGGGAGGAGGGTGAAGGAGGGGGGGAGGAGGAGGGGGGAGGAGGAGGGGGAAGGAGAGGGGAGGAGGGGGAAGGAGGGGGGAGGAGGGGGGAGGAGGGTGAAGGAGGGGGGGAGGAGGAGGGGGGAGGAGGGGGGATGAGGAAGGGGAGGAAGAGGAGGAGGAGAGGAGGAGAGGGGGAGTGGAGCGGGGCGGGTGGCCGGAGAGTGTGCGTCAACCAAAGGACTGTGAGTTCGGCGGCTTCAATCCAGAGCCCAACTTCCTCGAAACCTGAATAACGGGGGGCGGGGGGTGGGGGGGGGGGGGAAGAGTGGTGGGGGGGTGACATCACTCGCAACGTGAGCAACATGACAGGCACGCAGGTCCATTGTGACATCATCAATTATTTCAAAGTTTTGTCAGATTTTTGAATATTTTCATTTAATAACTCGCGAAATAAAGCATGAAATTTTCAGATAAGGTGAATTCGGACTCCATGGGGAAAATCGCTAACGGTATACGTAAACATTTTACCATTACTGCATCGTTTTTCGCGAAGATGTGATTATACATAAACAAATAAACACACACACATCCAAGATGACAAAGGACAAAGGACATTTATTGTCACATACACCATTTCTGGTGCAGTGAAATTTGAGTTGCCATTTGCAGCACGCCAATTAAAAATAAAACACAACATTAAAGAACTTGACATTAAACATAAAAAACATCCCCCCACAATGGTTCCCACTGTGAGGGAAGGCAGCAAAGTCAGTCCTCCCCCTCTATGTTCACCCCGTGGTCGGGGCCTATTTGAGGCCTCCGCAGTCGCCGCTACGGAAGCCCGATGTTACAGGCCCTCTTGCCAGATGATGGAGCTCCGGCATCAGGAGAACACTCTTCAGCGGTTTGGAGTGTCTGGAGCGTCCGCTTGCTGCCAGAGACCGCGGCTCCTGAAGTCCACAGGCCACGCTGGTCGGAGCTCCGACACTGGCGATCTCGGCGAGAGATCACAGGCTCCATGGTATTCAAAGCCAGCGCCGTCCGCAGCTGGACGCCCCGCAACGACAGCTCCGCAATGTTGGAGTCGGCGGTCTCGGCTCTACGGAGCTTACCACACGGCGACCCAGGTAAGGCATCGCCCACTCCGCGATGGTGCTTCAGCGCTGCGCCGCCGCCGAAGCTGAAGCTCTGGCCGTCCGGTCCCGGCAGGAAACGCTGCTCCAAGCCACGAGGAAGAACAGAGTTTTATAAGTATGGAGATGACAACATAAGAGGAATTTCATTTGCCAAGTCATAGAAATAAAAAGCAACAGAACACACAAAATACATTTTAACATAAATATCCACCACAGTGACTCCTCCACATTCCTCACTGTGATGGAAGGCAAAAAATAAGTTCAAATCTCTTCCCTTCTTTGCTCTCCCATGTTCGGGGGCCTCGAGTCCTCTGTTGCCGGGACGATCTCAACTCCCGTAGCCGGCGGCGTTTTGGCCCTCCGCATCGGGGTGATCAGCTCCTGCATCGGGGGGATGTCAGCTCCCCCGCACCCGGCGATCGAATCCCACGTCGGGGCTGCTCGAACCTATGCATCGTTGGAGCTTCCTGACTAGCCTCTCCCGAGACTAAAGTCTGCAGATAGTCAAAGATATAACCGAATATAATCAATTACCAGCAATCAACCATCGATGATAAACTGTTTTATTTATTTCAAGTATCTTTTGTAATAAAATCGTATTTCAACAATACATATTGAATATAACTTGTGAAAAGGAAGTATAACCTTAATTGTACATCTAAATTTGTACATGGTATGAGATTGAAGCTGCTTCAAATCAAAACCATCTGAACTGGGCAAATTAATTTACGTTGATTTCCATTTAGTGAAAAAACTGTAATATTCCCATGCTAGATTAAAATGCACTCTGATATAAATGAGCATCAGTCAAGCTAGTGTAAACAGACTGATATGCAAGCTTGTGTGGATGCTGTAATTGAAATCCTCTTTCATCTTCTTCCCCTAGATATATGCGTTAGATTTGTAATTTTGTTAATCTATAATATAGCCTGTCAAGACAAAGTTGTGAAGAGCAGATAGATCAGATTGAATTTGGATCATGTTGAAGTCGAATCTAATCAGTTAATGTTAATGAGTCAGGAATCAATTTTAATTCACTGTACAAGTTTCTTTACATGTATGGAAAAGATGTGTTCAAGCTATACAGGTTTATAGCAATCTGTAACTTAAGTGATAGAAAGCTAAAGACTAATTGCTTTATAACATTTAATTATTGGGCTATAAAGCAGAAAACAAGTTTTGGAAATATTCATCTTGTAAAGGAAACCTGATCAGTGTCTTCAGCATGTTCAAAGCAAATGGGTTTGAAATGTGTTTCACAGTAAGTTTCACTGTAAAATATTTCTGGCCATATGCTAACATCCTCCATTTTTTTTAGTTGGTTGCACTAGCAACCCTATTGCCCTTATTTAAATATTCAGGGATTAAATAAGCATTAAACTGAACAAAATGATTCATTTATGACAAACACAGATGCCATTGAATTAATGCATAACCTCAAAGGTAGAACTCATTCGCCAGTTTATTTAATAATATTTTGTTGTGGAATAGTGTCTGTGGAGTTCGTGATCAAGCATTTATTCAAGCATATAACGCACAAAAGTCTCTCAAGTTGACAAATCGCCATTGGCAATGTTTAAACTTCTCTGAAAGGCAATGAAGCTGACATAGACTTGCTGAACAGTATTAAAGCCCCTTATGTGGAATTCTATCTATGAACCTTTCCCAGATTCCACCAACGATTAAATACTAATAACAATTAATATTATTGCTTAGTAAAGTCACAATTTGGAAAGGTTAAAGGCAGGAAAAAAGAAAGTAAACTTTGTCTAAACTCCAAAATTAATTACCTCAAAAATACCAGAAATTCCACATTTTTGGGTTGGGGAGACTGCTTGGCAGTAATCAATGATCAACTGATTCAAATATCACTTACTCTCACATATGCCTGGAATTATTTACTGCGTATTGATAGGAAAACAAGTGGTAAATATCGTTTGTTCACACTATTACATGGCTTTCAGTTTCAGTTTAGTTTATTGTCACATGTACCAAGGTACAGTGAAAAGCTTTGTTGCGTGCTATCCATTCAGTAGAAAGACAATATATGACTACAATCGAGCCATTTACAGTGTATAGAATTCAAGAAGATCATAGTTAAAGTAAGAAACATGGATTTAGGAACAGAGATTTAAGAGTGTGGAGCGATTGTAATATGTGATTGTAGACCTGCTTCTGATGCCAGTATGCAAATAGTCGCCAGGGTTGGGCGCCATCTTGGAGGGCGCCATCTTGGAAGGCGCCATCTTGGAAGAATCAGGGGAAAACTGTTAAAGTGGAGCCACTGGCTGAGCAAAACATTTCTGATTGCAACTTGCTGCCTTCCTTGTTCAAATGATCACAAACAGAAGATAACATTTACTGTTTGATTTACTCCTTATAAATAAATATAAAAAACAAATCCAAATATAGTCTCCCAAAAGTTGTATTTGATTAAGATGCAGCATACCCAGCAGTTCTACAGTTTGCAGAACAATAGAAGGTCTCTCAAATAGTGGGGGCGGGGAAGACAAATTGGAAATACAAGGATGGAGTTAAAGGAAAAGAGAGGAGAGGAAAAGTTAAGAAAGATACCAAAATTAACGGGACAGAAAGCTCACAAAGGCATAGGAGAGTATGACCAAGTGAAATAGGAATCGATGTGAAAGGTGAGGTGAGTAATGAATTAAAAGTGTTATATATGAATGCACAAAGTATAAGAAGTAAAGTAGATGAGCTTGAGGCTCAGTTAGAGATTGGTAGATATGACATTGTGGAGATTACAGAGACAGAGGCTGCAGGAGGATCGGGCTGGGAACTGAATATTCAGGGTTAGATATCCTATAGAAAGGACAGGCAGGTGGGCAGAGGAGGTGGGTTAACTCTGCTGGTGAGAGATGGAATTCAGTCCCTTGCGAGAGGGATGTAGAGTCACTGACGATGTAGAGTCGCTGTGGATAGAATGTTAAATCAGAAGTGTCAGTGTTGTAGTTGAACAAAGGGGACTATGAAGGCATGAGAGGGGAATTAGCCAAGGTTGACTGTAAAATGATCCTTGCAGGAATGATGGTGGAATAACAATGGCAGGAATTTCTGGGCATAATCCAGAAGATGCAGGATCATTTAATTTCAAAGATGAAGAAAGATTCCAAGGGGAGTAAGAATTTTATCCCACTTTTCAAGAAAGGAGCGAGAGAGAAAATGGGGAATTACCGACCAGATAGCTGACTTCGGTGGTGGGGAAAATGCTGGAGTCAATTATTAAATAAATAATAACGGCATATTTGGATAGCAGTAAAAGGATTGGTCCAAGTCAGCATGGATTTATGAAGGGCAAATCCTGCTTGACTGATCTTCTGGAATTTTTTGAGGATGTGACAAGAAAAATGAATGACGAAGAGCCACTGGATGTAGTGTATCTGGACTTTCAGAAAGACCTTGATAAGGTCCCACACAGGAGATTAGTGGGCACAATTAGAGTACATGGTATTGGGGGTAGGGTATTGACGTGGATAGAAAATTGGTTGGCAGACAGGAAACAAAGAGTAGGAATAAACGGGTCCCTGCAGTGACGAGTGGAGTGCCGCAAGGCTCGGTACTGGGGCCGTAACTATTTTCAATATATATTAATGATTTAGATGATGGGATTAAAAGTAACACTAGCAGATTTGCAGATGATACAAAGCTGGGTGGCAGTGTGAACTGCGAAGAGGATGCTAAAAGGTTTCAGGGCGACTTGGACAGGTGGAGTGAGTGGGCAGATGCATGGCAGATACAGTATAATGTGGATAAATGTGAGGCTATCCACATTGGCAGCAAGAAGGAGACAGATTATTATCTCAATGGTGTCAGATTAGGAAAAAGGGAAGTGAAATGTTACCTGGGTGGCGTTGTTCATCAGTCAATGAAAATAAACGTGCAGGTACAGCAGGCAGTGAAGAAAGCTAATGGCATGTTGGCCTTCATAACAAGAGGATTTGAATGCAGGAATAAAGAGGTCCTTCTGCAGTAGTACAGGGCCCTGGTGAGACCACATCTGGAGTATTGTGTGCAATTTTGGTCTCCTAATTTGAGGAAGGACATCCTTGCTATTGAGGCAGTGCAGCGTAGGTTCACAAGGTTAATCCCCTGGATGGCAGGACTGTCATATGAGGAAAGATTGGAAAGACTGGGCTTGTATTCACTGGAATTTTGAAGGATGAGACGATATCTTATAGAAATGTATAAAATTATAAAAAGGACTGGACAAGCTACATGTAGGAAAAATGTTCCCAATGACGAGGGAGTCCAGAACCAGGGGCCACAGTCTAAGAATAAAGGGGTGGCCATTTAAAACTGAGATGAGAAAAACAAATGTCATCCAGAGAGTTGTGAATTAGTGGAATTCTCTGCCACAGAAGGCAGTAGAGACCAATTCACCGGATGAATTTAAAAGAGAGTTAGATATAGCGCTAGGGGCTAGTGGAATCAAGGTTTATGGGGAGAAGGCAGGCACGGGTTACTGATTGTGAATGATCAGCTATGATCACAGAGAATGGCGGTGCTGGCTCGAATGGCCAAATGGCCTCCTCCTGCACCTATTTACTATGTTTCTATGAAATTATTTGCATGTTCTCCCAGCCCTTCCAAATTGGTGAAGGTGGATGATGGAGGAGCAGAAAGGTGGAATAATCCAGAGTTCAGATAAAACCTGCAAGAACTGATGATCCAGACTCTGGGGGTGGAGTTGTCCTCCATTGAGAAGGCCCGACAGTATGTGCTTATTGGAAACAATTTACCCCATACTGCCAGAGGTACCTCACACTGGTGTACCAGCAACAAATGTTTTCTTTTGATGGTTGGGTCCTTTGAATTGAGATCAAATAGACACAAAGTGCTGGAGTAACTAAACGGGTCAGGCAGCATCTCTGGAGAAAATGGATAGGTGATGTTTTGGGTCAGGACCCTTCTTCAGGCTGATTGTCGTATGGAGAGTGGGGGAAGAAGCTGGAAGCAAATAAAAAGAAGACAATATGTGGCCGGCAACAGATGACCTCGGGCAAAGAGGTTCCCTAATAGGCTGTCTGCCGGCTGGAGACAAGTGTGAGCCCAAGTGAGAGATATAGTTGTGAAAGGTGATTGTAGACGTTACCTAAATTCAACATTCACACATCTGGGTTGTAAACGAAATATGAGGTGCTACTCCTACAATTTGCCTGTAGCATCCCCATGGGAGGAGGCCCAGGACAGAAAGGTAGACAAAAGTACTGGAGAAACTCAGCGGGTGCAGCAGCATCTATGGAGCGAAGGAAATAGGCAACGTTTCGGCCCGAAACGTTGCCTATTTCCTTCGCTCCATAGATGCTGCTGCACCCGCTGAGTTTCTCCAGCACTTTTGTCTACCTTCGATTTTCCAGCATCTGCAGTTCCTTCTTAAACCCCAGGCCAGAAAGATCAGTATGGGGAGTTTAACCTGATGGCAACTGGGAGATCCAGTAGGCCTTAGCGGATCGAGTACAAGTGTTCAGTGATGTGGTCGCCATGTGTATGCTTGGTCTCACCAAGAATGTTGACCTCCTCCTGAATCATATCGTGTAGAGTTTTCAGGCACATCCAAAATTGGCAGCAAACGAAAAGGATCAACATGATTCAGTAAGTTTAGAAATAACTAACAATTATTGGATTACTGGACTACGCAACTTCTGACCCCTAAGCCTTTAAATGTGGGATTGATTTACGAAAGATAAACGGCACAAGCTATGGACAGAAGGCTTGAAGTTTGATATAAAAGAACAGATCAGCTAATTGTA
This sequence comes from Amblyraja radiata, assembly GCF_010909765.2. Taxonomy (NCBI): domain Eukaryota; kingdom Metazoa; phylum Chordata; class Chondrichthyes; order Rajiformes; family Rajidae; genus Amblyraja; species Amblyraja radiata. Next base: position 43,936,722 of record NC_045974.1, on the reverse strand, counting down.
AACATGTGAGCACAATAGAGTGGCAGATAAAGTAATGCTGTAGTCTACCTGCTCCAGTGACTGGGGTCAGTAATGCTGTAGTCTACCTGCTCCAGTGACTGGGGTCAGTAATGCTGTAGTCTACCTGCTCCAGTGACTGGGGTCAGTAATGCTGTAGTCTACCTGCTCCAGTGACTGGGGTCAGTAATGCTGTAGTCTACCTGCTCCAGTGACTGGGGTCAGTAATGCTGTAGTCTACCTGCTCCAGTGACTGGGGTCAGTAATGCTGTAGTCTACCTGCTCCAGTGACTGGGGTCAGTAATGCTGTAGTCTACCTGCTCCAGTGACTGGGGTCAGTAATGCTGTAGTCTACCTGCTCCAGTGACTGGGGTCAGTAATGCTGTAGTCTACCTGCTCCAGTGACTGGGGTCAGTAATGCTGTAGTCTACCTGCTCCAGTGACTGGGGTCAGTAATGCTGTAGTCTACCTGCTCCAGTGACTGGGGTCAGTAATGCTGTAGTCTACCTGCTCCAGTGACTGGGGTCAGTAATGCTGTAGTCTACCTGCTCCAGTGACTGGGGTCAGTAATGCTGTAGTCTACCTGCTCCAGTGACTGGGGTCAGTAATGCTGTAGTCTACCTGCTCCAGTGACTGGGGTCAGTAATGCTGTAGTCTACCTGCTCCAGTGACTGGGGTCAGTAATGCTGTAGTCTACCTGCTCCAGTGACTGGGGTCAGTAATGCTGTAGTCTACCTGCTCCAGTGACTGGGGTCAGTAATGCTGTAGTCTACCTGCTCCAGTGACTGGGGTCAGTAATGCTGTAGTCTACCTGCTCCAGTGACTGGGGTCAGTAATGCTGTAGTCTACCTGCTCCAGTGACTGGGGTCAGTAATGCTGTAGTCTACCTGCTCCAGTGACTGGGGTCAGTAATGCTGTAGTCTACCTGCTCCAGTGACTGGGGTCAGTAATGCTGTAGTCTACCTGCTCCAGTGACTGGGGTCAGTAATGCTGTAGTCTACCTGCTCCAGTGACTGGGGTCAGTAATGCAGTAGTCTACCTGCTCCAGTGACTGGGGTCAGTAATGCTGTAGTCTACCTGCTCCAGTGACTGGGGTCAGTAATGCAGTAGTCTACCTGCTCCAGTGACTGGGGTCAGTAATGCAGTAGTCTACCTGCTCCAGTGACTGGGGTCAGTAATGCTGTAGTCTACCTGTGCCAGTGACTGGGGTCAGTAATGCTGTAGTCTACCTGTTCCAGTGACTGGGGTCAGTAATGCTGTAGTCTACCTGTGCCAGTGACTGGGGTCAGTAATGCTGTAGTCTACCTGCTCCAGTGACTGGGGTCAGTAATGCTGTAGTCTACCTGTGCCAGTGACTGGGGTCAGTAATGCTGTAGTCTACCTGCTCCAGTGACTGGGGTCAGTAATGCTGTAGTCTACCTGCTCCAGTGACTGGGGTCAGTAATGCTGTAGTCTACCTGCTCCAGTGACTGGGGTCAGTAATGCTGTAGTCTACCTGCTCCAGTGACTGGGGTCAGTAATGCTGTAGTCTACCTGCTCCAGTGACGGGTCAGTTCTGACCTTCAGTGCTGTTTATATTGGGCTTGTATATTCTTCCTGTGATTGTGTGAGTTTCATTGTTATGCTCCCACATCCCAACAAAATGTGTAGGTTGCTGGGTTAATTGACATCCGTGTGCAGGTGAATGGTAGAATCTAGGGGGAGCCGATGGCAGTATAGGAGGATAAACTGGGTTAAAGTAGGATTACTATCAAAACAAGCGGGGCACAGTTGTGCAGCTGGTAGTGCTGCTGCCTCACACCGTTAGATACCGAGATACGATGCTGGCCTCAGGTGCTGTCTGTCTGATGTTCACACATTCTCCCTGTGATCGCATTAGTTTTCTCTAGTTTCCTTGGTCCAGTTTCCTCCCACATCCCAAAGATGCACGGGTGTGTAGGTGAATTGGCCTCGGTAAATTGCCCCTAGTGTGCAGGGAGTGGATGTGAAAGTGGAATAACATAGAACTGGTGTGGATGGGTGACCGATCGGTGGTCAGTGTGGACTTGATGGGCCGAAGGGCCTGCTTCCATGCTGTATCTTTCCATCAATTCAGTCCGTCAAAATGGGTACTTAATGCTTGGTTCAGTCTCGCTGTTTCTGTCTTCTAATAATTGATGACTCCAAGCACATAAGTAAGTTGCATGTCGTAATATGGCTTTAATGTGGAGCAGGGAAACATCCTGTGGAAAAGCAGAACACTGCACCTGTTGTGAGGGCAGGTGAATTTGTGAATAAATTGAGGATTACTTCTTAGACTCAATACAGATGAAATCCCTGGATTGATACTGGCAATGAAGGGATTATCCATTGAGGAGAGGTTGAATAATACTGACCCATATTCACCAGAGTTCAGAAGAATTGGACATTAAGTTTTTGAGATATGATACACTTAGAAGGATTGACTCTTAGAACATAGACATAGAACAGTACAGCATAGGGACAGGTCCTTCAGTACACAATGTTTATGCTGAACATGATGCCGTGCTGAAGTTATATCTCTGCCTACACATGATCCATATCCCTTTATTCCCTCCACTTCTGCCTGCCTCTTAAATGCCACTACCGTACCTGCCTCCACCATCACCCCTGACAATGCCTTCCAGGCCCCCACCTGTCCCGTAGATCTCCATTAAACATCCCCATCTCACCTTCTAGCAACACCCTCTAGTGTTGGATATTTCCACCCTGGGGAAAAGGTTCTGACTGTCTACTCTATCTATGCCTCTCATCATTTTATATACCTCTATCTGTGCCTTATCTCTAAATTAAATAAACTAATATTTAAAGCATACTTTGATATTTATTAGAAGAGATTCGATCTGCAGGTCTAACGACCAAGTGTATGAATGTCTTAACAAGGAACCACAGATGCTGGGTCACTAAAGAAAGACATAAATTGCTGGAGTAACTCAGCGGGTCAGGTCGTAACTCTGGAGGACATGGACAGGTGTCGTTTCAGGTCGGGATCCTTTTTCACACCAGGGTTGTGAAGGTGGGATTTTGCAGGAGCAAAGTGGCATCAACACAATGGCCTCTTTCTGTGTCGTACATTTTTGATAATTCTCAGAATATCCTTCCCTTTTAAGTATCAAGGTAGAATGAGATTGTTTTCTTACATTGACATTGAATACAATCTACCTATTCTGTGTAGTATTTTGAAGATTCCGAGCTGCTGTTGATATTTTTATAATATTTTGAGAGAGTGTAACAAGGAAGGTTTTGTGAGACTGTATCCCTGGTTGGAGAATCTAAGTTTAGAAGCCAAGATAAAGGATTGGCCATTTAGGACCTTTATCTGGAGAAATTCCTCACTTCGGATTGTTCATCTTTGGAATGCTCTGTCCTTGTTTTGTGACTAGATTTAAGACCAAGACTGATTGCAAATGCTTTGAGAGATTTGAGGATCAGTGTGATCTTACTGAACACTGGCCCCAACTCAATGAGAAGTAAGATCTATTTCTGCACCTGTTTCTTGTATTCACAACACAAACATGAACTAAAATTGTTGGCTTAAAATATAATGTTTAACATACATCCACACAATAGATTCATTTGTTTTAAAGTACAATCCCAGTTAGCACGTACACCTGTTCCTGGAATTCCATTATTTTTATTTAAATTTTTCCCGTTATTAAGAAATGTTGGATTTTATCCTCATTAATTCAAAGCATGCAAATAAACTCCAATTACTCATTGATACAGGGCATTGTTATGCACTAACAGATTTCTCCAGCATGAACTCTCAATGGTGGAATAGAGATCAAAAATGTAGAGAATCACAAATGTACTTTTGATTTCTGCTGATGTATTTATTGAAACATCATCTGATTGAATTTAAGTTTTCCTGAACAATGCCGTTAGTTAAGTGTGTGTATATGTCTGTCCAATTGTAATACAGGTTATTTTGGTAAATGACTTTGAATTATATTAAAGTACAGAAAGATTTATTGGATGCATTATTTGGAGAAGCTTATTCTAATTCCGCCCAAGCAGGCCTGTCATTTCTTTAGAACTACATAATTATGTGCCCCTGTTAATTCTAAACAGTAGGAGGTCATAAAGAATAGGCCACCCACTGAGATGTATTACAAAAGAACCTCTTTTAAACTGAGTTCCCTCCTGCTGACATCAAATGAGAAAGTTCAATCCAATATTCTCATGCAAACTTTTATAGTCCAACTGATTCCCATACTGAAATCAAAATTGCAAATAGATGTGATTCTACTGCTGTCTGTATGACATCTGAAAATGATAGTGGACAAAAAATGCTGGAGAAGCTCAGCGGGTGAGGCAGCATCTATGGAGAAAAGGAGTAGGTGACGTTTCGGGCTGAGACCCTTCTTCATAATGATATGTCATTTAAGATTTATCTGACCTTTTCTGAGAGGTTATTGTATTTTTGCACAATCACAGCCAACAAATTTTATCTCTGTACCAGTCACTCCCCTAACATTAGTCTGAAGAAGGGTCTCGACCCGAAATGTCACTCATTCCAGAGTGCTGCCTCACCAGCATTTTGCATCTATCTTCGATTTAAACCATCATCTGCAGTTCTCTCCTACACATTTATTGTTTTCAATGGTATCATGGCTTTTGGATTTTAATGTACCAATGCCAGTTCTAAAACTTACAAGAAATGAAGGAAAGAAAGGAAAATATTGTCTACATTAACACAAAGTGTTAGATATGGTTGAAAGCTTCAAGTTCTTTGGAATAAATATCAACAGCAATTTGGCCTGGACCAGCCCCATCAAAGCAATGGCCAAGAAAACACGACCCTCGTCAATGTCTTCAGATGTGCCGTGGAAAGCATTTTATTGGAATGCATCACAGCATGGATTGGAAAAAGCTCTACCCAAAACCGCAATGAATTGCAAAGAGTTGTGGACGTAGCCCAGCCCATCACACAAACCAGCCTCCTTTCAATGGACTCCATCTACACTTCACACTGCCTCGGCAAGGCCACCAGCATAATCAAAGACCAGTCTCACCCCGGTCACTCCCTCTTCTCCCCACTCCCATCAGGCAAGAGGTACAGAAGCTTGAAAATGTATATCTCCAGATTCAGGGACAGTTTCTTCCCAGAAATTATCAGCTAGATTGCAGTACTGACCTCCCATCTATCTCACTGAAGACCTTATCCAACTTTATCTTGCACTACATGTTATACCATTTACCCTGTATCTGTACCCAGTAGAAGGCTTGATTGTAATCATGTATAGTCTTTTCATTGACAGGACATTGAGTGACACAGCATGGAAATGGGCCCTTCAGCCCAACTTGCCCACACCGGCCAACGTCCCAACAACACTAGTCCCACCTGCCCATATCCCTCTAAACCTGTCCTATCAAACCTGTCTAATTGTTTCTTAAACATTGCTATAGTCCCAGCTACAACTATCTCCTATGGCAGCTCGTTCCATAAACCCACCACCCTTTGTGTGAAAAAGTTACCCCTCAGATTCCTATTGAATCTTACCCCCTTCACCTTAAACATATGTACTCTGCTCCTCGATTCCCCTACTCTGGGAAGAGACTCTGCATCTACCCGATCCATTCCTCTCATGATTTTATACACCTCTATAAGATCTCCCCTCATCCTCCTGCGCTGCAAGGAATAGATTCCCAGCCTAAACTTCTCCCTATAGCTCAGACCCTTGAGTCCTGGCAACATCCTCGTAAATCTACTCTGTTCCTTTTCTATCTTGACAACATGTGACATTAACAAACCAACCTAAAATTCAAATGATCTTATTTCAATCCATGACATTGAGAAGGTAATGATGATAGAACTTAACATTTTACACCTTTCACAATCACAAAGCACTGGTGAAGTAGGAAACATAGTCATTTTTTACACACCAGTGTCTCAGATAATCAGTTCTTGTTAACAGTTGTGTTAATTGAGGGAGAAACATTGGCCAGGACTTTGACCATTGATCCTGGTCTTTTTGCGATTATAATAATAATAATGGATGGGATTTATATAGCGCCTTTCTAATACTCAAGGCGCTTAATGTTATGGTATGGATTATGTTATGGTATGTATTTACATTAGATATATAAGGGAGCAAATGAGACCTTGTTTAATGCACTGCATCAAGCTGGACCCAGCCACACTTGACATTGTCTTCCTGTGGTCAACGTTAGCTCCTGCAGCCACATATCTCCCCATGTCCAGCCAGCCTTGTTGCGAAAGTCATTCCACCGATGGTGCTCTGGAAGCTGTGATCAAACAGCTGGGGGCGGAAATTCTGATCGTCAGAGGCATTTAGAAACAGTTGGGAACTATGTAAATAAATAACAGGGTGTGAAAAATTAAAATCAATGAAGACATTATTATTCATTAAAATTAAATTCAACTTTCTGTCAAAAACCGTTTCAGTGAATGAATGGAGCCACGTTTTAAGTGCAGCAGATTCAACTGCCATGAAACTAGGGAGCCAGTTACAAAATAGTTATATTCTGGATGGCAGAATCAATAACAACTTACATGCAGGTTGCCTGGATCATGAGAGAGAGATTTATTACCCAACATTCCCTGCTTATATTGAACACCAACTCATTAACATATGCATGAATATGTATGAATACATAACACTGTGTCCTTTTTTAAAGTATTAAATCTAAGTACACAGTAACAATTTTGTTGTTGTGATACTTGATTTAAAACAGTATTTATGAAATCTTAAATGATAAGCATAATATATTTATTTTACATATCTACACATTTTCATTCTACCTAGACAGTGAGTTACTCAATTTACAAACCTAATCTGACTACTGGTTTATGGATCCTGCCTGATAGTCTAACAGTAACAGGTGTAACAGGTTTAGGTGTTGACTCAACTGTTGGCTTGTTTGGCTCTGTTTTAGTACCCTGACTTTGACCAGAGGAATCTGTTTCTTTGTCTGTACTAACTGAACTTTCAATCACAGTGGTCTCTTCCAACTCACTTTCAGACAAAAATTCAGGGATTAGGACTTCATGCTCAGTTTTTGGTTCATCTTTGGCTGGAATCATTTGATCCACATGAACACTTTTGATCCTATCTCCAACTTCAACTAAGTCTCTCTTTGTTCCACACACTTCCACTATTTTCCCAACATCCCATTTGTCTCGACTGGACGTGTTGGGAGGACTGAGAACATGAACCTGCTCATCTGGCTTGAAGTACCTCTCCTTTTTGTGGGAGTCAAAATGGCATTTTTGACAACTGTTTTTGCTCAACTCTCAAGGCCAAATTGGGTTGAACTAGACAGGTGTATTCTTAGCCTTCTCTTCATCAACAGTTCTGCAGGTGAGTAACCTGTTGTTGTGTGTTGTGTGGCTTTGAACTTCAGCAAGAAACTAGCCAAATGATGTTTCATGCTGAGCTTTAAACTACCCTGCAAAACCTGTTTCTTGAGAGCGTCTTTGACAACTCTAACAGACCTTTCCGCCGCCCCATTGGAGGCTGGATGGTATGGGGGAACAAGTGTGTGTTTTGCACCATTCCGCTGCATGAACTCTTTGAACCGTTCTGAACGAAACTGAGGCCCGTTATCAGAAACAAGTTCTTCCAGTAAACCATGGCATGCAAAAATGGATCTCAACTCATCTATGGTACGTTCAGTAGTAGTGCTTGACCCCATATGCTTAACCTTGGAATGATTATCCACTAGTACCAGAAAGTGATCATTACCCTGTTCACAAAAATCTACATGAACTCTCTGAAAAGGTCTACTGGGCCATGACCAGGGTTGCAGTGGTGTTTTTGGTGGTTTACTCCGGCAATTTTGGCAGACACTACATTTGCTCACCTTGATGTCACTGTCAATACCAGGCCAATACACAAAACCTCTGGCAATTCACTTCATGCTTACTATGCCAGGATGTTCGGCATGAAGTTCATTCATAATTTTGTTTCTCAAAGACTCTGGTACCACCACTCTGTAACCCCACTTGATGCATCCCTGCTCACATGATAATTCATGGCGTTGATTATGGAAAGGCTTCAGCTCTGAGTTCAGAACTGAGTTCAATCCACTATCAGTTTCAGTGCAACCATTTAATCTCTGTTCATAGACCAACTTCAGCACAGTGTCTTTCTTTGTTTCTGCTGCGATTTCTGTTGCAGTCACTGGAAAGTCTTCATCTACAACTTGCAGTGTGTAGATTGAATTCTCACTTCCCACATCAGAGTTCTCATGGGGCAACCGGGACTAGGCATCTGCAACTGCATTGCACTTGGAGCTTGTGTACTCAACCTTGTAGTCATACTGGGACAGCAAAATTGCCCAACGCTACATCCTTGATGCCGCCATGGAAGGTATAGCTGACTTGGGACCAAGTATCACTAATAGTGGCTTGTGATCAATCACTAGGGTGAATGGTCTGCCGAGAAGAAACTGATGGAATTTCTTGATTCCGAACACAATGCTGAGTGCTTCCTTTTCTATCTGTGCATAATTATGCTCACTTGGTGATAGGGTGCAGGAAGCAAAAGCAATTGGCTTTTCCTGTCCGTCATCCGTTACGTGGGAGATCACTGCACCGACACCATAGCTTGAAGCATCACAAGTTTCATCTCACGTGTCGTATCATAGTGAACAAGGAGTTTGTCACTTGTCAAGTTTTCCTTGCAGATGTCATATGCACGTTGCTGTTCCTTTCCCCACGTCCATTTCACATCTTATTGTAACAGATGATGGAGTGGCTTTAGCACAGTTGCTAAATCTGGAAGGAATCGTGCATAGAACTGCACCATCCCAAGGAATGATCGTAGCTCTGACACATTGTTGGGTTTTGGAGCATTCACTATTGCTTCAACGTTCGCCTTCACAGGACGAAGTCCGTTGGCATCTACTTTGAGTCCAAGGTAGACCACCTCTGACTGTGCAAATGCACATTTACTTTGTCGCAGTTTGACGTTGTGGCAGTTCGGTTGTGTGAGAACTTGCTCGAGGATTTCCAGATGTTCTACCATGCCCTCTGTGAATATCAGTAGGTCATCCTGGTTGCACACACAGTGCGGAATGCCTTGTAACATTCTGTCCATGACAGACTGAAAGATTTTCGGTGAGGATTTCACACCGTAGGGCAGCTTTGTATATGAATACAAGCCCTTGTGTGTGTTGATAGTCAAGTACTGCTGACTTTCCTTGTGGACATTGAGTTGGGTGTAAGCGTGAGACAAATCTAGTTTAGTGAGGACTTGCTCCGCTAAGTTCTGCGTACAGATATTGCGAGGTTGGTAATGGATATTGTTCGTCATCAACGGCTTGGTTGATTGTGACTTTGTAATCACCACTTAGTCGAACAGTTTTGTCGGCCTTGGGTGCGGCCACAATTGGTGTTGCCCAGTTACTCTGGTCTGCCTTCACGAGTACTCCATTCCGCTCTAACCTGTTGAGTTCTTCCTCCACTTGTTTCTTTAGTGCATATGGTACAGGTCTTGGTCGACAATACACAGGTCTCACATCTTGCTTAAGTCGAATGTGTGCAGAGTACCCTGTTATTCCCGTGTAACTCTCAGCAAAAATGTCTGCATGTTTGCTTATGATGTTTTCAAGACATGATTTGGACAAATCGATGCTGAAAATGTTCTTCCAGCCAATCCTTTCCAAGTAGGGTTGATTTATTTCTGTAGCTGGCCACTATGATGGGCAGTGTTACGGACTGACCATTATGCTGAACTTTACAGTTAATTTGTCCACATGTCTCCAAAACTTCGCCCGAGTAGGTTCTCAGCTTGACCTTACTCTCAAACAATGGTGTCTGTGGGAACTTTGTTTTGTACAGGTGACCGAACAATCTGCTGCCGTGTCAATACACATTTAGATTAACTGTTCATTTATCACTGGTTTCGTTCGAAAGTATTTGCCTTGGCTGGTTGTAGGCTTATCGATGTTGGTTGCATAAACGGTGTACAACCCAAGTTTATTTCCATCTGAGTTCACCTCCAAGTTGTGAACTCCTCTCCGGTGTTGTTGCTTGATTCCTGCAGATTGTTGGTTTCCTGTATTAAGCTTGGGCCGACATGCTGAGGCGATATGGTCTTCCTTCTGGCAGTCATAGCACTTGGCTATTTTGAACTGACAAAATTGGGATGAGTGATTACCGTTGCAACGATAACAACTGGCTGAACTCGGCTCCCCGCCATACTTGGTTTTGGTTTAGTGCCTCTTGGTTTGGCCATAGGCACTGCCTAGTGACTGTAAATGGCTACTGCAGTCCGTGGTGGACGAAACTCGCGAGCATTCTTTGATGCTATCTCCATTGTGGTAGCAATCTTGCATGCTTTCTCGAATGTAAGATCTGGAGTGTTCATGAGTTTGGACTGAATTTGTTCATCCACTAGACCACAAACAAATCTGTCGCGTAGTGCGCGTCCAAGAAAGGTTCCAAAGTTACAGTGTAAAGTTACGTTTTTCAAGGCAATAATGTACTCATTAATTATCTCATTCTGCTTCTAGTGTCTAGTGCCAAATTTATAGCTTTCTGCAATTTCCAGAGGCTTTGGGTTGAAGTGCTCCACCAACTTCTTCATAATGTCATTGAATGGCAGGTCTTTTGCCTTTAAGAGCGCAAGGAAATTCACGAGTGTGCCGTACACTTCAGGACCGATCTCCGTGAGCAGAATCGCTTTCATGCATTCGCAAACGGCCTTATTTGTTTCAGTCACTATCTCTCCTTCACCACTAATCTCCATTATGTTGTTTGCCGTGAAAAACATATTTGCTCTCTCCATATAGGAGCTGAACAGCTCTCTATTCTTGTCAAAAGTGCCAAGGTTTCCGAAGTCTATTCAAAAACCCCGATTTCCAGTCTGTTCTGGTGTAACAATTCACTTAAAACTTAGCTGTACAAAGGCTATTCAGCTTGAGGAACTCGACAAAAAAAATCTTATACAATCCCAAGGACGGCATCTTGCCATGTAGACACAACATAAAGATAGCCTGACAAACTCAACGATTTGTACAGCTGCTGTTTTAAACTGCAGTCCCCTGCATAGAAGGATCTGCGGCCTATCGTGTCCAGCTCGCAAACAACTGTGACACAACTCCGTATTTACTGTTAAAAATGTTAAATGAAACTGCATGTTGCAAAACAGTCCTGCACTGTATTTAAAGGATGAGTTGACAAACTCTATCCCATCCTCATCGCCAATTTTGTTATATTCCGAACGGCAGAATGGATACCAACTTACATGCAGGTTGCCTGGATCACGAGAGAGAGATTTATTACCCAACATTCCCTGCTTATATTGAACACCAACTCATTAACATATATGAATATGTATGAATACATTACAAAAATGTATCCAATTCTTCAGCTCAGTGTCGAATGGATCCACCAGTGGACACAAGACAGATTTAAGGGGGTGAAATGGGAGCTGGGATATGCAGACATCTGATCCCCAGCATGGAAGTCCGGAATGGGATGAGATGTGCTCTGCAGCTGATGGTTTTCCATGGAATTGCAGCCAGCTATCAGCATGATCCACCCCAACATCATAACCAAGTGGAGGGTCTCTGATAGTGCACCAAGCCCCTCAGCACTACATTGCAGTGTCAACCTGGATTACATTCTTCACTCTTTGAAGTGGGCTTGAATGCACAACATCTGACCTGGAGGTAAAGAATTACCAGCTGAGCCACTCACTGGTAAATGATTTCAGTAACTGGGCTTCACTCTTTCAGTGGAGTTGCTGCTTCTATTCAATGCCTGCAGGAGGTTAATGAACCGTGATTCTCATGGTTAGAAGAAAGTCAATCCTAGCCCAAATGTTCTGTCTTGTGTGGAACCCTGATAACAATCGACAGATCCATAAAAATCAGGGTCTTTAATGCCATCAGCCCTCCTGAGTTCAAGCCTTTATATTAAAGGCCATCTTCAAAAGTTCTGCAGTGGAAAACTGCCTTCGAACAGTACTTTTATGCAGGCGCTTGACATAGTGCAACGGAGCCTGGTCAAGGACTGAGTAGTCCAGGACATTTCTGTTGTTTTAAAAAAATACATGAAGTATTTACAAGTACATAGGATGATCCTTTAATCATTTGAATAATTCAAGTATGTGATGAAAAATTAGTCCATATAAGGACAGGTTTGCAATGTTGATCATACCTTTGTTCAAAGCATACAGCAATGTTACCTGAACTGTAACTGATTGGGTAAAGACAATACTTTATTATTACCTGAGCGATTAAGTTAGCTCCATTTTGAAGAGAACAATTTATATATATATATGAATGAGGAGCAGGAGTGGACCATTTAGTCCCTCAAACCTGCTCTAACATTTTGAATATGGCTGTCCTGATTTTAGTATCACTTTTCCATTCCTATTTAAATGATTACAGCAGGGCACAAGTGGTGGCGCAATGGTAGAGTTGCTGCCTTATAGCTCTTGCAGCGCCAGAGACAGGGCTTTGATCCTGACTACGGGTGCTTGTCTGTATGGAGTTTGTACATTCTCCCCTTGACCGGTCTGTAGGTTAATTGTCTTGGTATAAATGAAAATTGTCCCTAGTGTGTGTAGGATAGTGTTAATGTGCGGGGATCGCTGGTCAGTGCGGACTCGGTGGGCCGAAGGGCCTGTTTCCGCACTGTATCTCTAAATTAAACTAAATGTACACTGGCAATCATTCACAAACTTGATTGACAAATCTGTTGGCATTGCTTTAATATATGTGAAGACTGCATCCTATGTCCTTTGAAAAAACGACCTTCAAGCTCTCATAACCGTGTGAGAGAAAGCAATTGCCCCCCTTTATGATTTAAATGGATATCTTCTTATATTTGAACAGTGATATCCTCTCCACATGCAACCTGCGGGCAGATCTCAGCTGGCCAGGCAGCATCTGTGATGCCACTCTTTTTGTCCAGATGGACGTTGCTGGCCTGAAATGCTGACTGTCCATTTTTTTCCATGGATATTCACCTCGCAGATTGTTTGTTGGTCCCATATCAATCGCAATCACTCACAATAATACTTTATTAGCCAAGTATGTTTTGCAACATACGAGGAATTTCATTTACCAAGTCAGTCATACAATAAAAAGCAACAGAACACACAAAATACATTTTAACATAAACATCCACCACAGTGCCTCCTCCACATTCCTCACTGTGATGGAAGGCGAAAAAAGTTCAAATCTCTTCTCTTCTGTGCTCTCCTGCGGTCGGTGGCCTCGAGCCCCTCATTGATGGGGGGGGGGGGGATGTCAGCTCCCCCGCGCCAGGTGATCGAACCCCGAGTCAGGGCTGGTCGAACCTCTGCATCGTTGGAGCTCCCGACTAGCCTCTCCCCAGACTTCGAGCTCCCAATGTAAAGTCCGTAGTCTGCGGTTGGAGTGATCCCAGGCAAGGGATCGGCCCCGATGTTAAGTCAACGCCCTGCAGTTGGGCCCAAAGTCAGTCCGAGGAGGCCTCCAGCTCCACCATGTTAGGCCGCAGATCGGCTGGAGACACGACCCAGAAAATAATCGCATCTCCGGCAAAGCAAGAAACTGAAAAAAGTTTCCCCCTCCCCCCCTGCCCCACCCCCTCCCCCCCTGCCCCACCCCCCACATAAAACAAACCAAGAACATTTACACAGACTTTTAACACACGCTAAAAATTAAATAAAAATATGAAAAAACAGACAGACTGTTGGCGGGGCTGCCAATCGTTCAGCGCCCCTGGTGGTATGTTGCAAAACAAACTTAGCTAATAAAGTATTATTGTGATATTAAAGTATCTGCAGTCTCCTCTCCACATCCATTATGCCAAGATCCCTCTGGATCTTTTATCTTTCTATCAGTCCGCTTTGAGGATGTTCTCAGGTAGATAAATTGGTTAACACAATCAAGTTGGACCATAGGTCCTGTTTCCATCTTACATCATGGTTCTTGGAGATAAATGTAATGTCAAATACCCCCTGAATAAAAATGATTGCATTTAGTTTATTTTAGTTTAGAAATACAGCATGGAAACAAGCCCTTCGGCCCACCAAGTCCGCACCAACCAGCGATCCCTGCACATTGACACTACCCTACACATTCTAGAGACAATTTACACTTATACCAAGCCAATTTACTTACATACCTGTATATCTTTGGAGTGTGGGAAGGAACCGAAGATCTCGGAGAAAAGCCACACGGTCACGGGGAGAACGTACAAACTCTATACAGACGGCACCCGTAGTTGGGATAGAACGCAGGTCTTGCAAGTGCTGAAAGGCAGCAACTCTACCGCTGCGCCACCCTGCCGCCCCTTGTGATAGCTATCCTGATGAATTGCTGTCTCTACATATTGGCCTTTAGTTAGATCACTCAGCACCCCAGAGCTCTGCAATCTCTCAGCATTTAAATAATATGCTTCATTCCTTACTTTTTTGCTGAAATACACAACGTTACATTTTACCACATTAAAATCCACTTGTAAATCTTTGTACATCAACTTTAACCACACTGTACCCTTTTGTGGTCTAATTAATTTTCACAACAATCGCCACATTCCTGGTCCTACTCAACCCGGGAACATCTGGATAATAAGGACATCAACATCAAAATGCTATTTATTGACTAGAGGTCTGCTTTCAACATCGTAATGTCACTCATCTACAAACCCCTGGACTAGGACTCAGTACTAAATGTGCACTAGATGTTATCCCCTTATTATGTATCTGTACTCCGTGTATGGCTCGATTGTAATCAATGTATTGTCATTCTGTTGACTGCCAAACTGAACAAGTATGTTTGTAACTTGATCCTTGGCTTCCTGACCCAAAGACTGCAAACAGGTGGCAAAATATCCTCCATGACAATTCCCACCATTTGATGCCCCTTGAGCCGGTGCTGTCTGCCCCTCGCCATGCTCAGCATTCATTCATAATTGTGTGGCTAATTTTGCACTAACTCCATTCACAAGTTTGCAAATGACACCACTGTTGTGGGAAATGTTGGCCGGTGTGGGCAAGCTGGGACGAAGGGTCTGTCTCCACACTGTATCAATCTATGACCTTCCCATTCAGACCTCTGTTTCCTTTCTCCTTTGCACAATCCATTGTACCAACGCATGGTATGAATGAGCTCATTTACAGTATGATCTGCCCAGAGAGCTCACAAAACCAAGCTTTTTACTGACAATGCACAAAACAGTAATAAATCAATATCAATTTCATAACTACACGTCTGATGACGTTATGTAAGTCATTTGTATAAATTGAGAAGTTTTGGACCCAGTTGTGAGCCCAGCACTCATTACATCATGCTAACCAGACAAAGACACGTTTAATCTACTCTCTGTTTCCAATTAGTCAGCCAGTCTTTTATCCGTGCCAACAATTTACCTCCAACACCATGAATGTATCACTTGCTTTGTTACATTTTCAAAAAAATGAACATTTTATAATGAATATAAAGTCAACAAGAAACTGGATCTTAAATTCTGTATGAAAACTGCCAGAATATTATTCATCTGTTGAACTCAAAACCTCTCTCTATTTGAGCTACAATGACAGCTTTATCCTGTACCATGACCCTGGATTTTAACATTTGTCAAATAATAAATCTGGTAATCATATACTCTAGATTGATATAAGCAGGAAGTGATCTAGTGTTCAAATGAATTGTAACCTATAGATTTTCTTCCACTTTAGAGATGTAATTATTTGGGTTTGACATTAATGTTGCAACTGGGGCACTTTTAGTTTTGACTGGGTATTTTTAGTTTTGACTATGCTTTCTATTGGTGGCAGTTTGACAACTTTGGCAAAAACACTGTGTAATCAGGCCCAAAATCACAAAGTTGAAATTGGCAGTTTTATAGCCAATTTTGGGAGAACGACACTGTGTAAGTTGCAAAGCAGTGATTTAAATTACAGATGCTTCTAGAGATGACATAGCAACATACGAACAAAACAAACCCATCTTTCCTTGTTTGTCCATTTTGATATTTTAAAAGATTGTGGCTGATCTGTGATATGTCATAATGTACCAGTCTGAAGAAGGATCTTGACCCGAAACGTCACTCATTCCTTCTCTCCAGTTATGCTGCCTGTCCCGATGAGTTACTCCAGCATTTTGCGTCTATCTTCGTTGTAAACCAGCATCTGCATTTCCTTCCTACACATACGTGCACCACGATCCCTTGAGGGCCTGTCCCACTTGAGCATCATTTGAGTGTCACACAGTGGCGCACGAAGATTTTGTGAATCCCAAAATCCTGGGGCGCCGCGCGCGACCCTGCTTATGCCACCACGCCACAACACGTGCCATGCGCGCGCAATGCATGCCATGCGCACATCACGTGCACGTCACGATGTGCGCGTCGTGTCGCGTAAATGATGTTGTGTAAATGATGCGCAAATGACGCCCAAGATGGACAGGCCCTTTACTCTCTCTCATTATCCAAAGTTTATCAATAATTAATTGAGCATCGAGTACCTTTTGAGGAAGACACTTATAATTCTTTACCATTCATCTGCATGTGGAAATAGTTCCTACAATGGCCTGGCTCTGATTTCAAACTCTATCCCGAATTCCTAAACAGTGGAAATAATTTCATTCTGTCTACTCATTAGTTGGTGATAAATCAATCAATCATGTTTTTGGAATAAAGACTGATTTTTTCGATGACTGAGCCAAGAATTTCCAAAAATGTTTTATTATGAAACTACATTTATACCATAAAACACAATTCAAGTTTTGTCACACATCCAAACAGCAGGATTGTAGGAATTATTTTAGGTTGAATCATCCAAGTTTCAGTTCTTGCCGGATTTTCAGCTGATTGACATAAATCACAGGAATATTGAACCTGCTAGAAATTGTGAGCTCTGACCTCGATACCTAATTCTACATTTCACCATCCAGTCTGGCCATGGATTTATTTTAGAAATAGAACCTTTCAAATGCTATCCCACTGAGAGTTATGAAAACTTGAATCAGTATTGGAGCAATGTTGAAATGCATCTCAGTAGTTGATTAATACTTTTAATGGATGGTTAATAATGAAAAATCTGGAGATGATCATCCAATATGTGGACTTTGTAAGTGTGTTTGACAAAGTAATGCATGATGGACATATGCAGGAAAGTTGAAACTATTGGCGGGGGGGGGGGGGGGGGGGGATTCTGGCAGTGTGAACACATTCTGGCTAGGGTCCAGAAAGCAGAGTGTGTGGTGAATGCATTTTTGATTGGTGGTAACTCCGTAGTGGTGTGCCTCAGGGATCGTATTGGGACAATTGTACTTGGGGAGATATAGAAACGTAGAAAATAGGTGCAGGAGGAGGCCATTCGGCCCTTCGAGCCAGCACCGCCATTCGTTTTGATCATGGCTGATTGTCCCCTATCAATAACCCGTGCCTGCCTTCTCCCCATATCCCTTGACTCCACTAGCCCCTAGAGCTCTCTCTAACTCTCTCTTAAATCCGTCCAGTGACTTGGCCTCCACTGCCCTCTGTGGCAGGTAATTCCATAAATTCACAACTCTCTGGGTGAAAAAGTTTTTTCTCACCTCAGTCTTAAATGACCTCCCCTTTATTCTAAAACTGTGGCCCCTGGTTCTGGACTCGCCCAACATTGGGAACATTTTTCCTGCATCTAGCTTGTCAAGTCCTTTTATCTATATTACTAAAAGTCTGTTCTTGACCAGTTTTGGCCATCTGTGCTGCGATTTCTGAGAGTACGCCGCCACCTACGGCCGTCATTTTTGGCCACCTTGCTCAGTGCCCCCCTCCGCCGCATGTGTGCCGAGGATTTTTCCCGTCGATTAAAAATGACAGATATATTAATGTTTTTACAAAATTCCCCATTCTCTCTGCTGCTCCCGCTGGTGGCAGGGGGGAGGGACTATAAAACCAGGAAGTGGTGTGCCACACAGTCTCTTCAAGATGGAGGAAGGCAGAGGGTCACGTTTCTCTGAGCTGTGAATAACACTGAACACATGTTTACTCAAATATAAGTGACCTTAGTGGTTCTAAAATGCTTGCAGAATGTGTCTATTGGTTCTAAAGCTTGCAAAAAGTGTCTCTATTGGTTCTAAAGCTTGCAAAAATTGTCTATTAGTTCTAAAATGGTTCATACTAGCGCTCCAGAAAGCGCTCCCCCCCCCCCCTCCTCCCCTGGTTGGCTTGGCTTGGGTGTGTCTTGAAATTGAAAGGCACTACTTACTGCAAATGGTGGCATGAAGTTGAAAGGCACTACTTACTGCAAATGGTGGCTTAGGAGCTTTGGCTTGAAGTTGAAAGGCACTACTTACTGCAAATGGTGGCTTGGTTGCTTTGGCTTGAAGTTGAAAGGCACTACTTACTGTAAATGGTGGATTGGTTGCTTTGGCTTCAAGTTGAAAGGCACTACTTACTGCAAATGGTGGCTTGGTTTCTTTGGCTTGAAGTTGAAAGGCACTACTTACTGAAAATGGTGGCTTGGGTGTGGCTTGAAGTTGAAAGACACCACTTACTGCAAATGGTGGCATGAAGTTGAAAGGCACTACTTACTGCAAATGGTGGCTTGGGTGTGGCTTGAAGTTGAAAGGCACCACTTACTGCAAATGGTGGCATGAAGTTGAAAGGCACTACTTACTGCAAATGATGGATTGGATGTGGCTTGGGTGTGGCTTGAAGTTGAAAGGCACTACTTACTGCAAATTGTGGCTTGAAGTTGAAAGGCACTACTTACTGCAAAAGGTGGCTTGGGTGCTTTGGCTTTAAGTTGAAAGGCACTACTTACTGCAAATTGTAGCTTGGGTGCTTTGGCATTAAGTTGAAAGGCACTGCAAATTGTGACATGAAGTTGAAAGGCACTACTTACTGCAAGTGGTGGCTTGGGAGCTTTGGTTTGAAGTTGAAAGGCACTATTACTGCAAATGGTGGCTTGGTTGCTTTGGCTTGAAGTTGAAAGGCACCTCTTACTGCTAATGGTGGCTTGAGTGTGGTTTGAAGTTGAAAGCCACTACTTACTGCAAATGGTGGCTTGGATGCAATGGCTTGAAGTTAAAAGGCATTACTTACTGCAAATGGTGGCTTAGGTGCATTGGCTTGAAGTTGTAAGGCACCACTTACTGCAAACGGTAGCATGAAGTTAAAAGGCATTACTTACTGCAAATGGTGGATTGGGTGCATTGGCTTGCAGTTGAAAGGCACTACTTACTGCAAATGGTGGCTTGGGTGCATTGGCTTGAAGTTGAAAGGCACTACTTACTGCAAATGGTGGCTTGGGTGCTTTGGCTTGAAGTTGAAAGGCACTACTTACTTACTTCCTGTTTGCACTGTATATTGATTTTAGATAAAACGCTACCACTTACGGCTGTGATTTTTGGCCATCTTACTCAGTCCCCCTCCGCTGAGCAGGTGCAGAGAATTCTTCCCATCAATGAAAAATAAAAGTGTTATTAGTTTTTTTTTTAAATGTTGAGAATCTCTCCCCTGTCAATCACTCCATGAAAGCCACACCTTTTCCAGTGGGGGGGGGGGGGGAGGGGTTATAAAACCCGGAAATGTGGGTGTGGCTCAGTCTCTGCAAGATGGAGGAGGGAGAGGTCATGACTTGCTGTCTTTAGTGGCTTTGCACCCTACTTCAAATGGTATGAAACTGCACTTGAATTTGGTGGCCTTGCACCCTGCTAGAAGTGGTAAGAAACTGCACTTGAATGTGGTGGCCTTATACCCTGCTTGAAATAGAATTTCAAGGATTAGCCGTGAGTCAACTACCAGCCCACCAGCCGTGAGTGAGTGAGTTGCCAGCACAACAGGCTTGATTGACTGAGACGCCAGCCCAAGAAACCATTTGGCGCACAATTTGCATACTAGCCCTCTGGAAAACAGTCCCTTCAGCCCACAACACCCATACTAGCGCTCCAGAAAGCCCCCCCCCCTAGTCCTAGTCACACGGGAGGCCTGGTCCCCCAATGCAACCCATTCTCTAATGCAATCTTCCACCATGGTGTGGTGTGAGGGGGTGGGGTGGTGTGGAGGGGGTGGTGTGGGGGGGGGGGGGGGGGTGGGGGGGCTGAGGTGGTGTGGTGGGGTGGGTTGATGTGGGGGGGCTGAGGTGGTGTGGTGGGGTGGGTTGATGTGGGGGGGTGGTGTGGTGTGGGGGGGAAGGTGTGGTGTGGGGGTGTGGGACTCAATTCAGTGGCTTACCCGACGACACACAGCGACTTTCCCGACTCTTGCAGGCTCAATCAGCACTTGTGGACTCAGCCCCGCTTCCGGGGCTTTATTCTCCAGCAGGTGCTGGAAGGGGCGTTACCTTCATGGTGACTGACAGGCAGGAAGACCAATCTGCTGATCTCATGATTTTTTAAACCTTCATAACGTTTGTAATCTTCCAGCGATGGGAACAAAACTTGGTGCGCTTGGTGCAGAGGAGAACGGAGAGTAAGGTGGCGAAAAAATCCTGGCGATAAAGGGTACTGTTTTTGTGCAAATATTTAAAAAGGAAACTGGAAGTGGTCAAGATGAGAGTTTTAGTAATAGTATAGATAGAACAGTACATCACAGGAACGGGCCCTTCAGCCCATAATAGCAAGCATGATGCCAAGTTAAACTGATCTCCATTTCTTGTATGAGATCCAATTCTATTCCCTTCCATATCCATTTGCCTCTCTAAAAGCTTCTTAAACATCACCACACCATCGTATTGCTTCCACCACCATCTCCATGCATCTCAGGCAATCCCCCACTCTGCATTAAAAAAACTTGCCCCCTTGCCCCCTCAATGGTCTCCATCGGAGCTTGAAGATATGTATTCTAGTCTTTGACATTTCTACCCAGGGAATAAGGTTCGGACTGAGGTATCTGAAGGCCTGAAAGGGCCATAAATGGCTTTGGCGAGCCGGATTAAAGAAAATCTGAAGGCATTTTAAAAACCTACATTAAAAACTAGAGGGTAACCAGGGAGAAAATGAGACTTGTCGAGGATATGAGAGAGATGTTGTGCTTGGAATGAGAGGGTATAGGCAAGGTACTAAATGAGTACTTTGTATCTTGATTCACAAAGAAAAGTGACATGGAGGAAAGTAAGATTAGTAAGGAGAATATTCATATGCAAGGGCAGTTCGAGATCAAGACGGAGGTCGTGTTGGGGCTGTTGAAGACCATTAAGGTAGATACATCTCCAGGGCCTGATAGGATCTATCCCTGGTTAGGAACAGAGGCAAGAGAAGAGAATGTAGGAACCTTAGGGTCATAGAGTGACACAATGGGGAAACAGGCCATTTGGCCCAACTTGCCCATACCGGCTAATGTGTCCCAGTCACACTAGTCCCACCTGCCTGCGCTTGGTCCATATCCCTCCAAACCTGTCCTATCCATGTACCTGTCTAACTGTTTCCTAAATGTTGGGATAGTCCCAGCCTCAACTACCTCCTCTGGCAGCTTGTTCCATTCCCCCACCACTCTTAGTGTGAATAAGGTACCCCTCAGAATCCTATTAAATCTTTTCTCCTTCATCTTAAACCTATGTCCTCTTGTCCTCGATTAACTTACTCTGGGCAAGAACCGATCTATTCTTCTCATGATCTTATACACCTCCAGACGATCACCTCTCATCCTCCTGCGCTCCAAGGAATAGAGTCTCAGTCTGCTCTCCCTATAGCTCACTCTCTAGTCCTGGCAACTTCCTTGTAAATATTATCTGTACCCTTCCCAGCTTGGCAACATCCTTCCCATAACATGGTGCCCAGAACTGAACACAATACTCTAAATGTGGTCTTAGTGAAGATCTTTGCAAGTCTCACAGTTGGAGGTCTCAGCTATTGGGATTTCCCTCTTTGATCTGAAGGATTGTAGGCTGAGGCGAAACCTGATAGTAATATATAAAAAGGAGGCAGATAATCATAACATTTTTAACAGGATTGAAATGTCAAACTGCATAAAGCATAACTTTAATTTGAAAGGGGCAATGTTTAAAGGAGATAAACGACAAGTTCTTTATGCAGAGTGTGGTGGGTGCCTGGAATACACTACTGGAGTTGGTGGTGAAGGCAGATGTAATAGTGGCATCTTAGAGGCTTTTAAATGCAGGGAATGCAGACATGTGCAGGGAATGGAGGGATATGGTTCATGTACAGGCATGTCCTGGGGAGCCGCGCGCGCAGCCCGATCCACCCGCTGAACAACTGCGCCACCGACCGGAATGCGCCGAGGTAGGCCCGACTCACCCCACAGCCCTCCCAGGGGACTGCGAAGAAGCCGGGCGGCGGTGGGGCCTCACGATCGACCCGCAATCAGTGGTCGATGAGTGTGAGGGGGGGAGAGGAAGACAATGAGGACCTGGCGTGGGGGAACTGCTGTGAACAATGGGGGACCCAGCGTGGGGGAGAGGAGGGGAGGGGCACTCTAGTTGTACTATTCTCTGCCTAGGGGATAAGCCTGCGTTTGTTTGGTTGTTCGTTCGTTCTTTTAGGTTTAAAGCCCTGGTCGCCTTTTTCTTTTAATTTCATGTTTTCCTGAACCTTGTTGTGTGTTGTTACTGTTGGCAACCAATCTCTCTCCGGGGATGAATACAGTTTTAGCGTATCGGAGGTGAGTATTTTATCTTGGTAGTCTGTTCGGTACAGATATTGTGGGTCACAGGCTGTACTTTTCTATGTTCTATGCCTACCCTATCTATGCCTCTCATAGTGTCATACAACGTGAAAACAGACCCTTCAGCCCAAAAACATGCCAACCAACATGCCCCAACTACACTAGTTGCACCTGCCTGCGTTTGACCCATATCCCTTTAAACCTGTCCTAACCATGTACCTGTCCAAATCTTTCTTAAATCATGCCGCAACTACTTCCTCCGGAAGCTCGCTCCATACACCCACCACCCTTTGTGTGAAAAAAGTTGCCCCTCAGATTAGCATTGAATTTTCTCCCCACCATGTCCTCCAATATATCTGATCAGGCCTGGGAGATTTGTCTACCTTCATACATGTCAGGACCTTTACCTCCTCTTCGACTGCAATTCCAACTGCCCCCAAGACACTTCCATTGACTATCCAAGGTTCACCCATCCTCATTTATTTTTCCATGACTGCTCTCAAGACACTTCCAGTGACTGCCCCGTTCCTCAGTCCTCCTGTCTTTGACCATAATTAAAACAGAGGAGAAATACTCATGAAGGACCTTGCATATCGCCTGTTACTCCATACAGAGTTGATGCTTTGGATTCTGAGGGGCCCCATTCTCTCTCTGGTTACCCTTTCCTCCTTAATGTATTTATGAAATCTCTTGGAATTATCCTAAAAATTATCTGCCAGAGCTATCTCCTGGCCCCTTTTTTGCCCTCCTGATTTCCTTGTTCCTCAGTTCCTGAAATTCCTCCAGGATACCCTTGATCCCAGCTACCTATATCTGCCACGTGTCTCCTTCTTAATCTTGACCAGAGCCTCCATTTCTAGTCCTGGGCTCTTGTCAGCCCACTTAAAACATCCCCACTTTCAGGACATTCCTTTTCCTTCGAAACAACCTGCTCCATGCAACATAGTCTTCAAAGTTGGCCTTGCCCCAATTTAGCATTTTAACTCGTGGGCTGCCCTGTCTCTATCCATAACTATCTAAACTGAATAGAAAACTGGTCGCAGGTCCCAAAAGGCTCATCCACAAACACTTCATCCGCTTCCCACAATTTGTTAAGACTAGATCAATCATCATATTGTGTAGGGCCCTCTACATATTGCCTGAGGAAACTTTCATGAACACACGTAACAAATTCTGCCCTGTCTCAACCTTTTTCACTATGACATTCTCAGTCAATATTGGGAAAGTTAAAATCCCTTACAACGTCAACCTAATTAGTCCTGCAGCTGCCTGCAATCTTCTGGCATATTTGATCTTCTAATTTCAATTTGCTATTTCTCTGCCCTTATCTATAACTGATCTATATTCTGTTGTATCGTTTAACACCTTTCCTCATAGTCCGCAACTCCATTATTTATGAGATAGGTATGGATGACCAGTAATGAGGTGTAAAAGAGATCAAACTTGTTATCAAAGATAGTCACAAACAGTAAAGAGAGAGTTAGATTTAGCTCTTAAGGCCAAAAGAATCAAAGGGTATAGAGAACAAGCAGGAACGGGATACTGATTTTGGATGATCAGCCATGATCATGTTGAATGGCGGTGCTGGCTCGAAGGGTCGAATGGCCTACTCCTGCACCTATTTTCCAATTTTTATTGTTTTTAATAGACTTCCATATTAAAATCTGTTTCTGTATAAAACAGAGGATACATCTGAAAATGCCAGGAAAAAAATTCTAATTGAATGAATTCATGTCATATTAATGGAAGCACCTTCCATTTTGTTTTTTCAGGTTAGTTTGTTTGAAGTAGTGTCATCATGTTTAAATAGTTGTAGTAAGTTTACAGTTTTAAGTAGGCAAAACTAATAATTTGCATTACTTTAAATGACAGGGATCAATAGGAGGCAATCTGTACCATACTTAGTGCTTCTAATCATCGACTCTGTTTGTTTGCATTTGTAACAAAGTGTGAAGTGTGACATCTGCTTTGTGACAATATGTATGACATGGTCACGAGACATAACAGATACATATCTATTTATATTAAAAATAATGAATGTGGTGTGGCCACTTCTTTAACCGCCAGTGTCAGCAGTTCCATTGGGAATATTTTAAAATGTCAACACTTAATGGTCTGACAGGTAATTGTAACATTGAGATGATGTTCTAGAGGAAATCCATTGTTAAATGATACTGACCAATAACTATTACCTTTCAATTCATGCCAATTTCCCCACAAAATCACCTGCAACATTTTCAAAGAGGTCATTTTTTCTGAAATCTCTGAAATTTTAAGCAAAATATAAATGATCAAATCATTACTGAAATAATTACAACACAATTTATCTTTTAATTGAAATAATTTAATTGCAATTTATATCTTTTAATATCAGGATTCAAATGTTACCATTAAGCTATTAAAAAGTTCACACTTCAGGCAACCTTTGTTGAGTATTACTGCTCTTGCCAGTAAGTCAGAAAGTTAAGAGGGTTATGCTGTATGGACAGCTGCTGAAACGTGACATGCTCCTTGAGTGATAATCTCATTGAAGTGCTTAAAGTGATAAGATGAATGCAGAATGACATTTGATCTGGTAAGGCTGATCCTAAATGGGGATATTCAGGACTAATAGTAGGAAGAACCTTTCCACAATAAGTACAATGGGTTTGTAGAATTTTTTCCCCCAAATGGATACGGATCCTGGTCAATTACATTTTTGAAAATAATCAATAGTTTATTCTTCATTGAGGACATTAAGGTTTATGTCAAAAACGGATAAACAGACAGCACATTAATCCAAATGAGCCTGCACCAGTATGCAAGATGTTGAACCTCTAAACCCCTGCAATTATGTTACTATTCCTACTAGAAGCAAAGGTACTAACTGCATAGAATGAGGCTATTTGGTCCATCGTGTTCATTCTGGTCAAAATTGGAGCTGTTTAGTTCGCTTCACTTTCTAAGTCAGTCCACAGGTTACAGTTCTTCTGGTGCACATCCAGATTTGTTACACTTTCAGAACCCCTCACTTTGGTTGAAACAAGTTTCATCGATTCTCTGCCATGTTCTCTAGTCATTGACTCTCTGCATAGGAAAACAGGCTCTTGACATATTGTCATAGAAACATAGAAAATAGGTGCAAGAGGAGGTCATTCTGTCCTTCGAGCGAGCACCGCCATTCTGGCTGATCGTCCCAAATCAATAACCCGTGCCTGCCTTCTCCCCATATCCCTTAATTCCCCGAGTCCCTAGAGCTCTATCTAACTCTCTCTTAAATCCATCCAGTCACTTGGCCTCCACTGCCCTCTGTGGCAGGGAATTCCACAAATTCACAACTCTCTGGGTGAAAAAGCTGTTTCTCACCTCTTAAATGGCCTCCCCTTTATTCTAAGACTGTGTCCCCTGGTTCTGGACTCGCCCAACATTGGGAACATTTTTCCTGCATCTAGCTTGTCAAGTCGTTTTATAATTTTATATGTTTCTATAAGATGCCCCTCATCCTTCTAAACTCCAGTGAATACAAGCCTAGTCTTTTCAATCTGTCCTCATATGGCAGTCCCGCCATCCCAGGGATCAATCTCGTGAACCTACGCTGCACTGCCTCAATCACAAGGATATCCTTCCTCAAATTAGGAGACCAAAACTGTACACAATACTCCAGATGTGATCTTACCAGAGCCCTATACAACTGCAGAAGAACCTCTCTACTCCTATACTGAAATCCTCTTGTTATGAAGGCCAACATTCCATTAGCTTTCTTCACTGCCTGCTGTACCTGCACGCCAACTTTCAGTGACTGGTGTACAATAGACTCGCACTTTTCTCACAGGGCACTCGCAGCCAAAGACTCACACTTTTCTGACTTGCAGCCAAAGACTCATACTTTTCTGACTTGCAGCCAAAGACTCGTACTTTTCTCACAGGGCACTTCCCTCAACAGGGCCACACACCTTGAGCAAGTCTTGCTTATATCAGATGCTAAATTGCCTAATTGTCCAATTTACCAATCTTCCAAACTAATTGTTCAGCCAATCCCCACACTCACTCCTAACCTTTCTTCCTCTGATGAGCTTGGAAGTATGTGCTTTGTCTGACCTGTGCTCAAAGACTGCTAAAGTGCTGTTTGCCCTCTTTTTATACCTGCACTCAAGACTCACCAAGTCCAGCCAACGGTCGTTCTCGCTGCTGCTTTGTCCGACCTGCTCTCAAAGACTTCTCTTACAATTGTAAACACATAAAACTTCCCACCCACACACGCACCCACACTCATTCATTGCTTCCAAAGAAAGCAGCTACAGCTCCTCGTATTTATACCTTGCCAGCTCTGGCAACATCCACATAAATCTATAACCATGTTCTTGTGACATTATAACCTTCCTGTAAGTTGATGACCAGTAATGTGCGCAGTGCTCAACCTTTGACCAGCTTTAGAATCAACGCGGCATCATCAATACCTTCTAAACTACCTTACCTTAACTACCTTATCGGCCTTTCTTGCTACCTTCAGGTGGACATCCAGTCTCAAATTCCATAGTTCCTCCATTAGTTCCTCCTTATTGATGTCCTGCCATGTATTATTGTGCGGGACGGGCAACATCTCTGCCCTGAATAATCTTCTTAAGAAGGGTCTTGATCCGAAACGTCACCCATTCCATCTCTCCAGAGATGCTCCCTGTCCCACTGAGTTACTGCAGCATTTTGTGTCTATCTATATGTTTAATTTGTCCTGCCTGATCCTAGCAGTGATTATTTTTGTTAACACACCATTTAGATTGTCTTTGAATATGTCTAACTTCTCAGTGTCCACAGCAATGCAGGGCTGACAATGCTGATGACTCACAACCTTTTGAGGGAAATCCTTCACGTCTCAATTTGAAGTGGCTCCCCCTTCTTCCGAAGAATATACCTTCTAAATTCTACACTCCAGGAGAAGCATCCTCACAGCATCAGTGCTGTCAAGTTTCCAAATTCTGTTTTAATAAAATGGTCTTATTTTTAAACTCTGGGAATACAGGCTAATTCTGCTTTTTATGATGCCTTCTCAGACAACCCTCACCCCGGGTATAAATCTAGTCAAATTGTGTTCCATTGCCTTCAGGGCAAACATGTCCTTCCTTAAATTAGGAGATCGAAACTGCATGTAATACTCTTCGTCTGACCTCATCAAAATCCAATACTGTTGTAACAAGACATACTTTCACCTTCATGTTTATATTCTATTCCCTTTGTAATGAAGACCAACACTCTATCTCCTTAATTACTTATTGTGCATGCATGCTGATTTCCCCTGTAAGAGAACACACTGATTTTTCTGAATAGCAATGATGATAAATTATACATCATCTAAATAATACTCAGCTTATACATTTTTCCTATCAAATCAGAAAACGATATTTACTCTAATTTTATTTGGCATTTTTTACCTAGTCTCTTCACCATGATAGTCTTACTTACAAGCTCTTCTTACAACTCAACTGCTCACTTACATTGTCAATGTCACCAACATTATAGTTAGTCCATTCATTGAAGACAGGAATACATAATATAAATAACTGAGGCCCCAGCCTTCCTTGTTACAGCTTGACTTCATAGAATGCTTATTGGATCCTTCTAGTTCCAACTTCAAAGAACTAATAACAAACTGTTAAAGGACGTTGCTCAATAGTTTCAAATGCTCTTACGGTAATTCCTGCACTAGAGAGATACAGCATGGAAAGAGGCCATTCAGCTCACCAATTCCACACCGACCAGCGATCCCCGCACATTAACACTACCCTACACACACTAGGGACAATTTTACATTTTACATTATAACAAGCCAATTTTAAACCGATTTTAAAAGTGAAAGCAGTATTTGTATTAGGACGTACCGAAGGAAATAATTGGGCTGCATAATGGGCTTTGCAATGTTTAGTTTAGTTTAGAGACACAGCGTGGAAACAGGTCCTTCGGACCACCAAGTCCATGCTGACCAGCGATCCTCGCACACTAACACTATCCTAAATACTGTACATTAGTTTTACATTTTATACCAAGCAAATTAATCTGCAAACCTGTATGTCTTTGTAGTGTGGGAGGAAACCAAAGATCTCGGAGAAAACCCACACAGGTCACAGAGAGAACGTACAAATTCCGTACAGACAACACCCATAGTCAGGATCGAATCTGGATCCCTGGTGCTGTAAGGCAGCAACTCTACGACTATACCACCATGCCAAGTCTTCTCTAAAATTTTATTTTTAACACTAAATTTAACAATAAACTTGGATGGACATAAAATATTTTA
Organism: Amblyraja radiata; assembly: GCF_010909765.2. Taxonomy (NCBI): domain Eukaryota; kingdom Metazoa; phylum Chordata; class Chondrichthyes; order Rajiformes; family Rajidae; genus Amblyraja; species Amblyraja radiata. Next base: position 43,907,917 of record NC_045974.1, on the reverse strand, counting down.
AACAGTAAAGGAATAGACGCAGGAAAAATGTTCACAATGTTGGGGGAGTCCAGAACCAGGGGCCACAGTTTAAGAATAGGTGCAGGCCATTTAGAACTGAGATGAGGAAAAATATTTTCACACAGAGAGTTGTGAATCTGTGGAATTCTCTGCTCAGAAGGCAGTGGAGGCCGATTCACTGGATGCATTCAAAAGATACTTCAATAGAGGTCTTAGGTCTAGTGGAATCAAGGGGTATGGGGAGAAGGCAGGAACGGAGTACTGATTGTGGATGATCAGCCATGATCACATTGAATGGCGGTGCTGGCTCGAAGGGCCGAATGGCCTTTTCCTGCACCTGCATCTATGTATGTAATTCTCCCTTTAGGATCATCCTAACTCAATGTATTTCACCATTTTTCAAATGTTTATGGAAGCTTGCAGAAAACCAGTTGGCTGCAGTATTTCTCACATTACATTTCAGAAACACTAAAGTATAAAGTGCACTGCTATTCGGAAAGGTGGTATTTAAATGTTCCTTAACCTTTAAGGGCCAGTAGGGCGATTGCTCCTTTAGCAGAGAAAGAACTTGTCAAATTGCTCACATGTATCTTTTATGTGCATCTGGGTGGTACATAAGTGTAACCATTGAAAGGGTGTGACAGCACCTTTATTTTCTTCGGAATGCAAAGAGAATCAGCATTTTTTTTTTTTTCATTTTTACATTTTTTTAAAATTAGAAGTAAGTACAGTGGTACCTTTTTACAGGTTCCCAAAATTATGTTAACATAATCCATTCTCTGTACAACTTCCTTTTATTTTATTTTTTAAGAGAGAGATAAGAAAGAAAGAGATAGTAAAGAATAGAGGAAAGTCTAGTGTGTGTGAAAAAAAAGAGAGAGAAAAAGAGCTAGTAAAGAAAATAAATAAGTAGGAAAGTGAAGCAGGAGGGAGATTATCCACTCACCACAAGGAGATGCTTTTTTATATTCTTGATCATCTTTCACCCATACCTGAAACTTTTAATTTTTACGAATCAGCATTTTACTAATACGTTAACAAGTCTCTGAAGATGCACTCTAGAAGGTTGCATTGAAGGTTGCATTGAAGGTTGCATTGAAGGTTGCATTCTGGCTGGGTACATTGTGGCTGATTGTATTGTGGTCTGCTACCATAGTTGCATCATGATCTCCTATGACAATTGCAAAACACAGATACTCAGGAGGTAGCAGAAAGTTGTGTAATCAGCCCAGTCCACCACTGGTCTAGCCCTCGCCACCATCAAAACTGAAGCGCTGAGACACCATCATATAAGGTGCTACCTTCAGAAAGCACCATCTATCAGGTTCTGGAACATGTAAACACAAGGAAGTGCGAATGCTTGCCTGTCTGAAGAAGGGTCTCGACCCGAAACATCACCCATTCCTTCTCTCCAGAGATGCTCAGCTGCCGCTGAGTTATTCCAGCATTTTGTGTCTATCTACACATTGCAGATGCTGTTTTACAAAGAAAGGCACAAGCTATTGGAATAACCCAACGGGTCAGGCAGCATCTCTGGAGAACATGGATAGGTGATGTTTTGGGTCGGGATCCCTTTTTTAATTGTGATTGAGTGGGGGAGAAGAAAGCTGGAAGAGAAGAGGGGCAAGTGATAAGTGGATACAGGCAAGCTGGGCTTTTGATAGGATAGGCAGATGGTTGGACAAATGACGAGATGAAAAGACAAAATATTTCAGAGAAAGATAGAAAAGTGACAGATTATGAAGACAGAGAAAGGAATGGAGGGGGAGGGGGAGCGGAGTATGAGGTGTTCATTCTGTCTCATTGCGTGTGGACTCACAGTAGCAATGGAGGAAGCCCAGGATAGAAACGGGTCAGAATGGGAATGGGAAGGGGATTAGCAATCGGGCGGACTGAGCCCTATTGCTAATCCCTATTTCTTCTCTAACCACAGGTCAGGTCCTGGAGGAATGGAAAGTGGCCAATGTTGTCCCTGTGGAAGGACGTAGAGAGAATCCAGGGAACTCTAGGGCAGTGAGCCTCACATCATGGAGCCATAGTGGGTTTAAAGGCCCTTTGGCCCAACTTGGCCATGGCGACCAACGTGCCCCATCTGCACTAGTTCCACTTGTCTGCGCTGGGCCCATTTCCTTCTGTCCAAATGACTTTTACACATTGCGCTAGTACATGCTTCAACTGCCAGCTCTGGCAGCTCTTTCCATATACTCACCGTGTGATAAAAGTTGCCCCTCAGGATCCTATTAAATCGATCTCCTCTCATCTTGGTAGGGAAATCATGGAGATAATTTTTCGAGATAGGATGTACTCCTGTTTGGAAGAGATTGGACCTTGTCAAATTGGATAGCCAAATAAGGATAGCCAGCATGGCTTTGTATGCGTTAGGTCATGTCTCAGTCACTTGATTGAGTTTTATGAGAAGGTGACAAAGGGGATTGATGTAGGTAGGGTTGTATACATCGATCTTAGTAAGGTTTTTGATAACTGGTAGGAGGATCTAGAAGATTAAGTTATATAGGATTAATGATGACTTGGTCATATGGATTTTAAACTGGCTTATTCATAGAAGACAGAAGGTCATGGTGAAAGGAAAATATTCTGGCTGGAGGTCTGTGACCAGTGGAGTTACACAGCGATCTGTGTTGGGACCTCTGCTGTTTGTGATGTATATAAATGACCTAGATGTTAATGTAGATGGGTTGGTGAATACGTTTGCTGATAACACCAAATTTGGAGGAGTTGCAGACAGTGAGGAATGCTGTCAGAAGATATAGCGGGATATAGACCAGCTGAAGAAATGGGCAAAGAAATGGCAGATGGAGTTTAACTCAAGCAAGTGTGAGGTGTTGCACTTCGGAAGGTTGAATATAAGGAGAGAGTATGCAGTTAATAGCTGGGCCCTTAACAACATTGATGTGCAGAGAGATTATGGAGTCCAAGTTCATAGCTCACTGAAGATGTCAACACAAGTAGAACCCGCTGAGTTCCTCCAGCATTTTTGTGTACCTTCGATATTCCAGCATCTGCAGTTCCCTTTTGAACACAACACAAGTAGATAGGCTGGTTAAACAAAAAGTCATATAATAATAATAATAGTAATACATTTTATTTGTGGGCGCCTTTCAAAACACCTTACAGAAACTAACAAGAGTAATAAAACATATAATCGGAATAAAATAAATAATAAAGACATCACCAATACACAAATTAAAGACAGAATTCGATCCAAAGACAAAAAATCTAAAACACAATGTGAAGAGAGAGCAGCGGCAGCTAAACCGCGCCAGCGTCCACTCTCCCTTCCGACAGCCATCTTGGACACAAACTAAAATATTCACTCACACACAAAAATCATCCCCCCACAATGGTTACCACTGTGGGGGAAGGCACAATGTCCAGTCCCCATCCCCAGTTCTCCCAAAGTCAGGCCTATTGAGGCCTCCGCTATTGCCTCTACGGAGGCCTGATGTTCCTGGCCGTTCTGGCCGGGTGCTGTTGCCCCGGCGTCGGGAGAGTCGTCTCAGCGGCTGGGCCACCTGGAATGGCCGCTTCCTAACCGTAGACTGCGGCTTCCGAAGCCGACAAGGCCGCGCCGGTTTGGAGCTCCCAGGCTCCCGATGTTGAAGTCGGCGCCGCCCGCTCCGCTCCGCAGACCCGCTGCCCGGAGGTGATGAACTCAGCGGTCACAGCTCACCGGAGCTCCAGCGCGTCGATCCAGCGCGGCGACCCAGGCAAGGCATCGCCCGCTCCGCTCCGCGATAGCGCTCCAGCGCTGTGCCGCCACTGAAGCCGAGGTGCTGGGCGGTCCCCGCCAGGAAACGGCGCTCCACGCCCACTGGTAGGCCACGAGGACGGGTCGACGGGGCAGCCCGGAGAAAAGGCTGCCTCACTGACCAGGTAGGGACCTAGAAATATAGTTACCCCCTTCCCCCCACATTAAAAAGTCTATTTCTCCAACAAACAAAACACAGGACTCACTAAAACTACAAAATAAAAGTGAATTAAACGGACGGCTGCTGGTTAGCAGCCGTTCCCCAAGATGGCTCCTCCTCCTCGAGCATATGGTATGCTTGCCTTCATTGCTAGGGTCATTGAATATAAGTCAGGAAGTCTTGATGCAACTTTGGAAAGGCTGCATTTGGAGCATTGCATGCAGTTCTAGTTGCCCCATTACAGGAAAGATGTGGAAGCTTTGGAGAGTATGCAGAGGAGGTTTACCAGAATACTGCCTGGATTAGACGGTTTCAGCTACAAGGAGAGGTTAGAAAGACTTGGATTGCTTTCTCTGGAATGTTGGAGGGTGAGGGGCGACTTGGTAGAAGTGTATCCAATTATGAGAGGTATAGATAGGATAGACAGTCAGAACCTTTTTCCAGGGTGGAAATGTCCAACACTAGAGGGCATAGCTATAAAGTGAGAGGGAACATTTTAATGGAGATGTGTGGGGTAAATGTTGCAATAGAGAGAGAGGTGTGGGCCTGGATTGACTTACTAGGGTAGTGGTGGATGGTAGCCTTTGTGCAAGTGCAGGGTATAGAGGCACATGGATGATGTACATGCAGATGAGATCAGTTCAGCTAAGCATCATGTTCAGTACAAACCTGGGCCGAATGGCCCATTCCAGTGCTTTACTGTTCTATGTTCTATGGTAAATAAAAGTATATTTGACATTGACCCAAAGATGTATATCTGTGATTTAAGGTAGTTTAAGACCTCTGTGGCTCCTACAGGTAAGTTACAAATACGTTGTCAACAGTATTTCATCCATTCTTAATTTTAAATTGCATGGGATCCACTGTAAGTTGGATACTAAATTAGTTTGCTCATAGAAGACAGAAGGCAGTGGAGAAGGTGTGTTTCTATGGTTGGAGGTCTGTGACCAGTGGTGTTTCACAAGGATCAGTGTTAAGGGCCTGTCCCACGAGCATGCGACTGCATGCAGCAAGCGCGACCTAACGTGGTTTCTTGAGCCATACGGCCTCGCGGGGCCGGTCCCACTTCGATCGCCGGAGCCTTATGGAGTTGTGCGGAGCTGGTCCCGACATCGCGCGGGGCTCCGAAAAACTGACACTGTCCAAAATTCTGCGCGGCAACGGCCTGCCAACCCGCAGCCGGATTGAGGCTGTACGCACCGCCTCGATGGGCTTGCGCAGCGTCTCGGCGCCGTACACAGCGTCTTAGACGGCGTATGTCATGCGCGAACTTCCCGCAGACTTCGCTCGAACTTCACGTCAACTCGTACGGGATCACTCAACCTTCGTGCGGCCCCCGCTTCCGGTTTGGTCGCGCTTGCCGCTTGCAGTCGCATGCTCGTGGGACAGGCCCTTTAGGATCTCTCTTTTTTAGTTTAGTTTAGAGATACAGCACGGAAACAGGCCCTTCGGCCCACCGAGTCCGCACCAACCAGCGATCACCACACATTAACACTATCCCACACACACTAGGGGCAATTTACACTTATACCAAGCCAATTAACCTACATACCCGTACGTTTTTGGAGAAGAAAGATATAAATTGGCCAGTGGTTGTTTTAAAAAGAAGTGTTAATAGGATTTCATTTGAGGAGATAAACGATGATGCGGTTTTAAAGAAAAGAGAGCTAATATCTAAGAAGACAGAACCATTAATAAGTTTAGCCACTGTGGGAACCCAGGAAGAGAAGATGTGTGGTCAGTTTAGTTGAAGATTGCAGGGAAAGTGGCGAAGGTTGAGTTCAGAATTAGGCATAGGACAACTTCTGAAGGAGTTTGGCCCATCAGCCTGGGAATTGGCAGAGGAATGTGTTTATATATTTATATCTTAATGATGATGAAATCCAGAAGCTCTTCTCATGTTTGCTGTTGAGCTTGAGGCTGGCGGGAAGAGCAACGCAAGGAGGTGGTTTGTATTAGGGAAGAAAAACCAGGGGTTATCTTAGCGTTCTGGAGTGATCCTGGTAAAATAAACATTGTTAGGTGAGAGCAGACACAGCAATGCTTCTTGTGTTGCAACTAGATTTGTCAACAAGTGAGCAAGTTGTCCACTATATTTGCACAAGACTGCATTTCTTGAAACAATAGGTGCAGGGATGTAGTTGGACAAACATGATGGCCAGGTTGAGAGAGAAGATTTGTTTAATGGAGGTGGTGACAGTGGAAATGGAACTGAGAGTGTGGTCGAAGTGAGTCAACAGTGGTTAAAGTGTGATGAATTGTGAGCAATGGGCCAAACAATATGTGCAATTTCTACTCATATTCACTTCAAAAGAATGCCTGGTTTGAAATGAAACATAACTGTGTGCAGGTAGTAATGTCTTCTCAGATAGTGTAAAGCACCACACAGAAAGATATTATTTTAGGCTAAAATATAAATTATTTAAAAACACAGAAACAAGTTGGGATCGATAAAATATTCATACTGCACAGCTTTGAATGATTCATTAAACTCTCTCAAAACAAAAGTTTCAATTTTTGCAGTTCACTAACGTTGAGCTCAAATTGAAAAGCTTTTCAACTGTACTAACCCTTTAGTTACATCCTGTTAGCTACAATAGCACAAAAACAAAGAAAATGTAAGAATTTAAAACCTTGCTCAGCTAATGTGCCTCTTTTTTACTTTAATATTCAAAGTCATAGTGATGTGAAGGAAGTTTCACATGATTAATAAAATGTCACTCTGTTTTGACAGATCAGAGATGCCAGCTGAAATAACTCCAACATACCTTTAATGGTGAATCAATTAAACTTGAATGTTGGTCCATATTTTTTTGCTGTGTTTCGCTCATTATTCAAATCCTATACTTTTTAGGTGAAAATCTGTTTGTTACAGATTGCTTCAATGCTTCAATGTGAATGCTTGGCTCACATTTTAAAACTGCCAGGGCACTGATAGTTCATTTGAAATAATCTAATAGAAAAGCCATTTCTTTGACAAAGGCAGATTGATGTTTGTATCACAGATATCTTGTTACTGGGGTCATTGTGAAAGCTTTTTAGGAGCCAACAGTATATACACAAGCAATAGAAACAAGACTAAAATATTTTTTTGAGGCCACAAATAAATGGAGCTGATTAGAAGAAGGCTTCTTGAAGAAACGTACCTAAATAAAATCCATACTCAACGTCACATGTTCAAGCTAAGACTATTATGTAGTATTCGAGTATTCTTTTGAGCCTTGCCTGTAATTGTGCAAATAACAAGGATTTACATCAAACCATTGCCTTATTCCAGATTCATGAAACTCCATTTCTAGCAGAGATCACTAGGTGTTAATTGAGAGTGGGCATCCTTCTCTTTCCTTGGCAAACCCAGAGGTATCAAAACAAACTAAAGTTTCCCAGTATCATTCTAGCTGGAAAATAACAGAGACTGTAACTCTGTCTGGGGTCTTCTGTATTAGCTTAACTCCATGAATAGGAAAGAACTGTAGATGCTGGTTTAAGCTGAAGATAGTCATGGCATAATTGACAGGAGCAGAATTAGGCCATTCGGCTCATCAGGATAGACACAAAACCTGGAGTAACTCAATGGGTCAGGCAGCATCTCTGGAGAAAAGGAATAGGTGATGTTTCGGGTCAAGCCCTTCTTCATATTGCTTTTAAAATAAAGGGTAGAGTCTTTGCAGGAGGCAAAGGAGGAAGAAGTGTAGTCTAGATAGTTGTGGGGGTCAATATGTTTATAATAGACGTCTGCAGTATCTTCTGTGATGGAGACGGTGAGATCAAGAAAGGGGAGGGATGTGTCATAGATGGTCCAAGTGAATTTGAGTGCAGGATGGAAATTAGTAGTGAAGTTAATATTTCTGTCAGTCTGAAGAAGGGTCTGAGTTACTCCGGCTTTTTGTGTCTATCTTAGCTTAACTCCATGCTATAAACTGGGTGTTATTTTAATTGAAATAATTTTACATTTGGAATTACTATACATCATTTTCTAATGAAATATCTTAATTATAAATTGCTGACAAAATACACTTCCAAGAATGAAATGGCCTCATTACCATTTCAGAAATAACTATTCACCCCATTTCTGTGACGTAAATGGTTTCTATGCCATTGCATACTATTTACTGGTTTATTTATCCGATTGGTGACACCACATCCTGTTTTATGATTTGAAACATTTTCTATCTGTTAATATATTTTCTTTAAATTATTTTTTAAAAACAATATTCCCTAATAACTCAGTGAATGCTCTACATCATATAGAGGTAGTATACACATATTTTTTATTAAGAAAATACAAAAATACTAATATGAATACAATTAACGTTTTACAAATCAATGGTGTTTTACTTCACAAAACGGATGGATATAAAATTGAGTTGGTGGGAAAATGTGTCTAAAAGGCAGCATATTGTTAGGAACAAGAATAAAGTATTTTTTTGAGGCCACAAATAAATTTCTCCTTCACTTGAGAACTGATTGGGAGAAGGCTCCTCGAAGCAATGTGCTTAAATAAAGTGCATATTCAACATCACATGTTCGAGCCATGCCTATTACACCTAGTTTTTGATGTTTTCATTGACCTTGAATTTCTGTTGCAGATCTATGAATACATCCAAACAGATCAAAGTGTTCATCCATAAAATATGTGTTGGTCATTAGCTACCCACAGAATTAAGTAACAAGATTTGATAGTGCACAATGTAATGTATTTTTAAATAGGTCGCGCTATACATTTTGACCAAACTGAGTTCATTAGTACCGGAATTTTGTGGATAAGGAATTATAAAAAGCACCTTCCTTAATATTTGCCTTGCACTTTTTAATTCAGTCTTGGCCTCCCCAGTATAACATTGAAAGATCAGTGTTTGTAGATTAGCTTACTGCTCTTGAGCAGTTACCAGGTACATCCAGCTATAGTTTTTCAAATTGTAATATAATAGATAGTGAAAGACGAATCAAGTGTGCAGTTTTTTTAATAGGATGGAATGATCAAGAATGTAGGATGCTTATGCTTTCTCTGCGATCGCACAACTCCCATTCCCTCAGTAGTGTTGGCGGGTAGGGTATGAGTGACCTTCTGAATCCAAGGCAATCCATCAATGGCAAGTTGTGCTGAGCAGCCTTAACTGGGCAGACGGTTTTTTTGCTATCGTAAAATCCAAAGTTTATTGTAATGTTTATAAATATCGCAGCCAGTTCTCCAGCCCACAATTTTAAAGGTTTTAACATTCATTAGTTAACATCCACTGCAATCATTAATTTGTTTCCAGCATTGAAATATTGGTAGAGGTTCGATTTGGTCGGGCAGTGTTGTGGATTTGAGAAAGTGGATAGTATAGCTAACCTACGTACACAAAAACCACTGGTACCAAACTGATGTATTTCATGTATTCTCAAGTGGACTCAAGGAAATAGATGGGAGGCAAATATGGTCAATATTTATGTACAAGGACAATGGGAGGGGAATTTCACCTTTGATCAAATACCATCTTCTCATAGATTCTCCTAGTTAAAAACTTTTTTTTTCAGACAGGAGAATAGTGAAAGCTTTGTGTTTTCAGGTTCTGTTTAAAATTCTATGATATCAGGATGCAGATGATAGAAAACGGACACAAGATTTGTGATAAAATGTAATTGAAATCAAAAGAAAATTCTATTTCTCTCTCATCTGAGCTTTCTGACCTTCTGAGTGTTTCCAATAACTTGTGCTCTTTGTTGCAAGCCATAATCAAATGCTGCAAATAAATCATTGGGTTCACTAGGAAATCCTAGGTCAACAAATCCATTGATTTAGTATGAATAAGCAATAACCCTACAAAGTTTCACTTTGGGTTTCACAAAGTTAAACCCAAAGCAAAAGTGGGCACTGGACTGGATCATTGAATGGAAGTAGTTTTAGTAAAGGGCAGGGTATAATATGCAATGCAGGTTTTCCTATTGATGTAGGGTGATGGAGAGAGCAGAATCTTTCATTGTGTGGTCATATCTTGCCTGAGTGCAGCATTATGCCATAGAAATTCACCATGAATTCACCTGTTTATTGTGGAGAAAACCAATGCCTGATCCTGCACTAGTGAGAGAGTCTAGGACCAGAGGTCACAGCCTCACAACTAAAGGACATTCCTTTAGGAAGGAGATAAGGAGGAATTTCTTCAGTCAGAGGGTGGTGAATCTGGGGAATTATTTGCCACAGAAGGCTGTGGAGGCAGAGATGCAATTTATCCAATACAATCTACTACTCTCATTGATCATTGGGAGTATGCCATGCTATCTACAGGGTTTTGTTAACATTGGGACCTGTCAGGGCACCTTAAGAACTTACTAGAGGCTCCACAAAAACAATCTACGATCTTCCGAGTCTGATGCACCTCATGCTGACTGATGTTTGTTCTTCCTGCATCTAAGTGCCCTCATGCACTCACAAAGAGATTCTCAGTAGTTAACCTCATGGCAAATATCTGTACTGGAGCAATCAAAATGGTGATGATTGGCCTTGTATGTTGGGCTGGGGACTGGCCCAAATGCACATACATGCCCATCAATGAAGAGTGTATTACCAAGGAACATTTGGAAAAACCATATTCCAACTGGAACTTACTGACACACCATGACTTTGTTTGTTCATGTTTCCAACACAGTTGTAACAAAGAAACGTGACCTGCTGAGGGAAGTCAATAGGCCATGGTGTTGCACCTGGGCTTGACTGAATGATCAGGTTAATTTTGAACTACTTTGTCTTGATCTGAAACATCCTACATTCCTTCTATCCAGAGATGTTGCCTGTCCTGCTGAGTCAAACTAAACTGGCGCACTGTGAGCTGAACTGATAGGCAAATGCCAAAGCACAGATGTCTGGACTCTACTGTATTCACTCCTTTCCACTCCTCTCTGTGCCGGAAGGAACTTCAGAGAATAGACACAAAAAGCTGGAGTCACACAAAGTTGAAGAAGGGTCTCGACCCGAAACATCACCCATTCCTTCTCTCCAGAGATCCTGCCTGTCCCGCTGAGTTACTACAGCATTTTGTGTCTATCTTTGGTTCCCTGTGACGTCAGGATGAAGAAGGTTGAATGCCTTTGCACCTGCGTATGAATTATGTTCTCACACACGCCACTCCATTGGCAGATATGAAGCTGCCATTGCTGTCGGACATGCTGCTTATGGGCAACACCTCTGTGTTACTAAGTGCTGCAAGTTGCTGATGAAATGGCATCTAACTACTTCATGACAACACCAATTTGCTCATATATATGACATTATTCTGCTCCACAAGGATATCAAGCCTCCTGCCTTATGTCACTTTTCTCTGAGAGAACACAGAGATCACACACATGTCTGGAACAGCAGCAGCCTGTCTTTGTTTCCCTTGTGCAGTGAGGCATTGTTTGAGAGGACGATTGTGACCTATTGCTCCGAGCAGAGTTCTCTACATTCCTTAGCTAGTGGTTGTGGAAGGTTCATCGCAGATCTGGAGGTCTAACGTACATGTAATTGGCACAATTCCACGTTAACACTATCTGGTGGAATATTATTTGCATTCTTTGACATTTTATACCATTACAGCAGATGCAGTGTCCCCAGAGGGGCATGATATTCATAGGGTAATTGTGGGTACATTGCCACTGATTTTCTAGCCAGTAAGCAAGTCTTCTGATGTACATCGATGATTTCTGAAGATATGCCCCCGTGTGAGCACTGCTCTATATTAGGAGCAAGAGAGTGTGAAACTGGCCTTTAAATTCCTTCTTAAAGATTTGAATTCATTCTACTTTCCAAGTCATCTTGTCATTCATTCACCACTCTAATAACTTTTCATGGAAAAATATCTTTAATATCTTCTTTTGTTCGTATAGCATTAATAATAATTGTATACTACTTGTCATCTATCCACCAACCAGTGAAAATAAATTTAGACCACTTACTCTTTCATTCACTTGATAACTTTGAACACCTCAGGTAGAGCCCTGTTCCTCAACCCACCAATCTTATATCCCTCAGTGGATGTAGATTTAGCAGTCTGCTTTAACTTCATCCTTCAAGTAAGCATGCAGGTACAACAGGCAGTGAAGAAAGCAAATGGCATGTTGGCCTTCATAACAAGAGGAGTTGAGTATAGGAGCAAATAAGTCCTTCTGAAATTGTACAGGGCCCGAGTGAGACCACACCTGGAGTATTGTCTCCAAATTTGAGGAAGGACATTCTTGCTATTGAGGGAGTGCAGCGTAAATTCACCAGATTAATTCCCGGGATGGTGGGACTGTCATATGTTGATAGAATGGAGCGGCTGGGCTTGCATACTCTGGAATTTAGAAGAGAGGGGATCTAATTGAAACATATAAGATTATTAAGGGTTTGGATACGCTAGAGGCAGGAAACATGTTCCCAATGTTGGGGGAGTCCAGAACCAGGGGCCACAGTATAAGAATAAGGGGTAAGCCATTTAGAACGGAGATGAAGAAAAACATTTTCACACAGAGGGTTGTGAATCTGTGGAATTCTCTACCTCAAAAGGCAGTGGAGGCTTTCAAGAGAGAGTTAGATAGAGCTCTTTATGATAGCGGAGTCAGGGGAGATGGTAGGAACGGGGTACTGATTGTGGATGATCAGCCATGATCACAGTGAATGGTGGTGCTGGCTTGAAGGGCCAAATGGCCTACTCCTGCACCTATTATCTATTGTCAATTGTCTATTGGCTTATTGCCAGATAATAGCCCAAATAATTTGGGCTATTTTCTTCCTTCATCATCCTCTCTGCATGTAGGAACCCAAAATTACAATAGATACTCCTAGTGTTTGAAGTCCAGCGTAGATTCAAAGGACCAATTGGCCTCTATCCAATGTCAATAAAAAGTTTAGTTTAGAGATACAGCTTGGAAACAGGCCCTTCGGCCCACCGAGTCCGCACTGATCAGCGATCCCCGCACACTAACACTATCTACACACAATAGGGACAATTTACATTTACACCAAGCCAATTAAATTACACACCTGTACATCTTTGGAGCATGAGGGCAAACCGGAGACTCTGAGAAATCCACGCAGGTCACGGGAAGAACATACAAACTCCGTGCAGACAGCACCCGTAGTCAGGATTGAACCCGGGACCAGGGTTTTGGTGCTGCAAGGCAGCATCTCTACTGCTGCCGCCCAAAAAGATTAAAATATCTTGATTTTAAGCATTTTGCCAAAGAAATGAAGAACATGAAAACAATTTAATTCCTATAATGGGATCTAGTTAGGATAAAGAATTCATAATCAGAAAGTATAAAATAACCAAAATAGATAATATTCGGCTTGAGATTAGGTGCTGACATTGCTCATACTGACACTGCAGTTTATGAAAAAAAAGATTAATATTTAATTATTTTGTAATTCTTTGTCATTTTGACAGTCGTGAACATTGATGAGGGTGAGGTGCTTCATTCTGTCAGTAGACCTCTTCCAACCACCTTCCTCTTCCCTTGTGAAGGTTTACTGCAACTCAGAGTGTCTGGACAGAACCGGGTCACCTCACTGAGGTTTGGTGACTTTGTACAATAAGTTCCTCTTATGGACTACCATGGTAGAGCACCAGCAAGCCTGAAACATCAAAGAACACCCACTTAGGGTGGCACGGTGGTGCAGCGATACTGTTGCTGCCTTACATCGCCAAAGACCTGGGTTCCATCCTGATAACGGGTGCTGTCTGTACGGAGTTTGTACTCTATGACTGCGTGGGTTTTCTCCGGAAGCTCTGGTTTCAATAGACAATAGACAATAGGTGTAGGAGTAGGCCATTCGGCCCTTCGAGCCAGCACCGCCATTCAATGTGATCATGGCTGATCATCCCCAATCAGTACCCCGTTCCTGCCTTCTCCACATATCCCCTGACTCCGCTATCTTTAAGAGCCCTATCTAGCTCTCTCTTGAAAGTATCCAGAGAACCGGCCTCCACCAACCTCTGAGGCAGAGAATTCCACAAACTCACAGTTCTCTGTGTGAAAAAGTGTTTCCTCATCTCCGTTCTAAATGACTTAACCCTCATTCTTAAACTGTGCCCCTGGTTCTGGACTCCCCGAACATCGGGAACATGTTTCCTGCCTCCAGCATGTCTAAACCTTTAATAATCTTATATGTTTCAACAAGATATCCTCTCATCCTTCTAAACTCCAGAGTGAACAAGCCCAGCCGCTCCGTTCTCTCAGCATTCCTCCCACATCCCAAAGGCATGCAGGTTTGTAGGTTAATTGGCTTCTGTAAATTCCCCAGTGCAAAAGATAGAACTAGTTTGCAGGTGATGGCTGGTCGATGGACATGATGGGCTGAAGGGCCAGTTTCCACACTGTATCTCTAACTTCTAAACTGTACAGGAATTTGGTTAAATATCTTAGGGGAAATTGCAGAGGAATGGGAGCAAACATCTCCTTGCAGGGAACGGGTTCAGTTGGCTAGATTGCCTCCTGTTCTCTTGCATTGTATGGCGGTTCTTTGGTACAAGTGACTGATCCATCATTTTTCACTGACTTTGCTCTCATCTACTCAATCATAAAAATTAGCACACAGCAAAATAGGCTGGTAAGTGAATGGCAGTGTGATAAATTCTTCTTGTTAGGAAAAATTACAGCTGGTAACTTGAGCTCCTTCAGCATGAAATTGAAAAAGAACTGTTCTAACTTAATTTGCATTCTTAATTTAATGAAAAAATGCAGATTAAACAAAGAATCGCATGTAGCGTTGCCTGAAAATATATATGTTTTAACTTTGTAGGGTCTAAAATGACAATATTAAATGCTTTATTACATTGCAGTTCTGGTGTATTTATTTATTCAGACTTTCAGCATGCAGTCAGCCTTAGTGGTTATTTCACAGCATTGGTTATTTTCAGTTACATTTACTGCAGCTGTAACATCTTTATCAATGGGTTTCTGCATTTTTCATTTCTCACCTAAGCAGTGCACATCGTTCCTTAATCAAATTCACTGGGATAGTTCTGTGGTTCGGTAACCCCAGGAGCTGCTATGTGCCTTGAATAAATTACAAAAAACATGTTGATTGATAGATGCTGCATGTCAGGAGAGAAGATAACTGTATCCTCTGTAGCTTGCTAAAAGGTCACACACAGAGCATAATAGGAATATTCACAGGCAATCTTCAAATGGCATAGGATCATGGAAAGGTGTATCATCAATGCCTCTAATTAATTGTTTTAAAATTAAATGTAATTAGAAATTAGCTTTACTTTTTGATGGCAACACATCACTGACTTGGAAGAACAAATAGACCTTTAGTGGCTTTTAAGTGCAAATTATATACCATTTTCTATGATTACCACTGAAAAATTGGGGCAATCATTCCCTTTTAATGAAAGTAGGGGGATATCATTTTTTTCTCTGTATGTAATGATCTACTAATGAAATCGTGAAAATCTGCAGCTCTGGAATTTTCAATTTCTGAGGCTGTGATTTTGTTAATGGATTGTTAATTACAGAGAAAAACAGATATTCTCTCATTTTAGGCCGAAAGTGGAATTTTACATCCACAAAGTGATTATTTTCTCATTTTCTGTTTGACTTATTTCTAAGCAGGAGGGGAGAAATATTAACATCTTTTAATAGATTTTTTCTGTCTCATCTCTAGTGACTGATTTGTGTGTGTGTCAGATGGGTGGAATTGTTTAAAAATATGTTTGCAGTGGCTTATATTTTGTTTCAATCTATACATGATCATCTGGACTAAAAATTAATATAATCCAGGTCAACATAACTGTAAGAGTTGCCGATATGAGCTTTGACAGAATAATTGCGTAAAAAATGTTTCTACTCAGGACTGGTACCCAGAGGGAAAAAAAATTTAAAGGGCTTATCCCACTTTTTTAGGCGACTGCCGGCGACTGTCATAGTTGTAGCAGGTCGCCGAAAAACCGGCAACTGGATCCGCCTACGACAATGTCTACGACAAGCTACAACAACCTTCCACCTAGTCGACGTCAAGCTACTGACAACCGGCAACCCATTAGAACATCCATCTACCACCACACCTACGACAACCTACGACCACACAGGCAACAACCTACGACAACCGAAGTCAACCTATGTCCACCCGCGACAAGCTACCACCCTGTCGGCGACAACTGAAGACAATTCAGTCGCCGGTACCTGTGGCCGGTTGACGTGGGTTGACATAGGTAGTCGCCAATAGAATGCACCGAAGTCGGTACTGGTACCTACGTCACCTGCCGACAACCTGGCGACAACCTACGACAGCACCTACGTCAGGAGAAGTCAAGTTACGCTCATTGCCGTCAACCCACTGTCGCCGCTAAATTTTTGAAAATGTTGAAAATCCAGTGGCGACCAGAAAAACGCTACCACTCTTTGTACGACTGAGGAGACGACTCATGGCCATACAGGCGACACCCCGGCGACCATGTGGCGACAGCCTAGTCGCCTGTAGTTGCCTAAAAAATATCCTAAGTGGGACAAGCCCTTAATTGGCTGAAGAACCAGAGAGGAATTTAGGGAAATGTTACAATATGGAATAGAGGACCAGAGGACATTCAGTAGGTTTAAAGTGAAGGGGAAACGATTTAATAGGAATCTGAGGGGTAACTTTTTCACACGAAGGTTGGTGGGTGTATGGAACAAGAGGTTGCCAGAGGAGGTAGTTGAGGCTGGGACTATCCTAACGTTTAAGAACCAGTTAGACAGGTACATGGATAGGACAGATTTGGAGGGATAAGGGCCAAACGTAGGTAGGTGTGGCTAGTGTAGCTGGGACATTGTTGGCCGGTGTGGGTGAGTTGGGCTGAAGGGCCTGTTTCCACACTGTATCACTCCATGACTCTATGACTCTAATCCATCGTGCAAAGTGGTAGGGTGGCAAATTCGATGAAGCTCAGTCAGTATGTCAGCACCTACAGAAAAAGAAACTGGGTCTCTGATCTGAAGTGTAACATTGTTTCTCTTTCCACAAATATTTTGCCTGATCAGCTGTGTTTCCAGCATTTTAGTTTAGTTTAGTTTAGAGGTACAGCATGGAAACATGCCCTGCGGCCCATCGAGTCCACGCCAACCAATAATCATCCCTTCACACTAGTTATCCCACTTTCTCATCCACTCCCTGCACACGAGGGGCAGTTTACAGAGGCTGATTAGCCTATAAACACGCATGCCTGTGGAATGTGGGAGGAAACTAGCACCCAGTGGAAGCCCACATGGTCACAGGGAGAACATGCAAACTTCACACAGACAGCACCTGAGGTCAGGATTGATCTCACGCCTCCGGGCCGCTCATTAAGTAGAAGCTTTCTGCTTATTTTTCTTATAGACTATTAGATTCTTAATTTTTGAATTTCATTTAAAATGCGAATTACAAATTGAAAGGAAAAATGCGAGACGAGCAGGTGACTGAGGCTACTTGAAATCTTTGAAGATCTGTGGCCCAAATGGCTAGTTGTGTTGTATGTGACACAATCACATCTCAGTGAAGTCTGAAGAAGGGTCTCGACCCGAAACATCACCCATTCCTTCTCTCCAGAGATGTTGCCTGTCCCGCTGAGTTACTCCAGCTATTTGTGTCTATCTCCAGTGAATTACTGTTGCTTCGGTTTCGGGGTTAATTCTGCTATAACTACATAAGCACACATTCCGTTCTCCTATTTGAAAATGTTTCTTTAACTTTGAACATTTTGTTTGATGAATTCTCCCAGTCTTAATTTGCAATTATTCTTCAAACAGTATCACAGATTCATTGTTTGTCATGCCCATACCCCACTAGATGAATAAGAAAATTTTATTTTCATTTATTTAGCTGCAGTTTCTGGCAATTTTGTGCAGGAAAACTGTTGACTAATCTGATCACAAAACTAAGTTTTAATTTGTCAAACAATTGTGAGGATTGTTCAAACACTGTGCTTTATTAATCCTATTTTATTATTCCCATATTGTATAAAATAAAATGTAATATCCAGTTCGGAAAAAATTACAACACATGCAATTTGCTGAATTCTTTTGCATGTTCCCTGTAAATAAATTCCTGAAATCTTCAGATTAACAAATTGGACGTGAAAATAATCTGTGTTTTGTGTTTAGAGTTAGTGACTCCTTAAACCTTGCTATTTATGCTGTTGATGTCAGTGATGCTGGGAAAGCAGCAAGCTTTGATCCATCACAGTTGCTGCGAGAAGGAGAATTACTTTTGGAATCACTGTGGTCCTTGTTGTTGTTACTCCACAAAGGTGTTTGATATGGAATTCAAAAGCTTTTGGGTCATTTCTGTTGATAAAGACGGATTAGAAATTGCGCAACACTTGTAAAAACCCATCAAGTTCATTGGCTTGGGGCAGTAAGAGAGATAATTGTTTTGTGTTTTGCCAAGCAAAGTATTGGCCTTGTAGCTCGTGCAGGTTGTGAGCCTGTAGTGGGATTGTGCACAATGTTAAAATATTGTTGGAGCCATGCAAGAAGGTGAGATTTACCTCCAATAACAATTTGCTGTAGCTGCTACTTTTAACACAACATTTCTCAATGGCAAACACAGGGGAAGCAGTGGGCAGTATTTGGTGACAAGGCAGAACGTTGTGTAGTAGTCATTAAGGTCATAAGGTCATAAGTGATAGGAGCAGAATTAGGCCATTCGGTCCATCAAGTCTACTCTGCAATTCAATCATGGTTGATCTATATCTCCCTCCTAACCCCATTCTCCTGCTTTCTCCCCATAACCACTATTTATTAACCCCCTAATCCCATACTAATCAAAAATCTATCTATCTCTGCCTTACAAATATACAAATACAGCCTTCTGTGGCAAAGAATTCCACAGATTCACCACCCTGTGACTAAAGAAATTCCTCCTCATCTTCCTAAAGAAATTCCTCCTCATCTCCTTCCTAAAGGAATGTCCTTTAATTCTGAGTCTGATTTTGATCCTAGACTCTCTTACTAGTGGAAACATCCTCTCAACACCACTCTATCCAAGCCTTTTGTTTTTGGTACATTTTAATGGGGTCCCCCCTTCATTCTTCTAAACTCCAGCGAGCATAGGCCCAGTGCCATCAAACGCTCATCATATGTTAACCCATTGGAACTGGCACCAAGCTACTTCAAAAAAAGACAAAGTTCTGGAGTAAGTCAGTAGGTCAGGCAGCATTCCTGGAGAACATAGATAGATAATGTTTCCATTGGGACACTTCTTCAATCTGAAGACAGATCCTGACCCGAATTGTCACCTATCCAAGTTCTCCAGGGATGCTGTCTGACCTGCTGAGTTACTTCAGCACTTTGTGTCTTTTTTTTTGTGTACCATCATCTGTAGTTCGGTGGTAGACAAACGTGCTGGAGAAACTCAGCGGGTGAAGCAGCATCTATGGAGCGAAGGAAATAGGCAACGTTTTGGACCGAAACCCAAGGATTTCGGCCTGAAACGTTGCCTATTTCCTTCACTCCATAGATGCTACTGCACCCGCTGAGTTTCTCCAGCACTTTTGTCTACCTTTGATTTTTCCAGCATCTGCAGTTCCTTCTTAAACACCATCTGTAGTTCCTTGTGCCTACTTCAAAACTCAATTGAACATCTTAGTAGAAGAATGCATCACGTTGGGAGAAGATTAAAATGATCTTGATAGCCCACCTCCAAAACTGGAATGGAAAACTTTACGTGCAGAATGATGAGAAATATGTTTCCTCATTGTCTTGAAGCAGCAGACTGCTGACAATGCAACACTTGAGTAGGTCTGCTTCCTTTCTTTGTTGCCTTCACCTGCAACATTTCCAAGTTGAGTATCTGAGATCCACTGATGAAGCTGCCATGTCAAATATACATTAGATTTTCACTGAATCCTTTCTTCCTCGTAGCTTCGTTTATGCAGAGCCATTTCATGTTTACAAAGTGCTTGAGTTACGATTGAACGACAATGCATGTTTGAAGTTGATTTTACACCTTGGTTCAATTGCATGGTTGGATGTGTTTACATCTGCAGAATAATAGAGTCAACGTTGAGAGCTCGCTGATGAAAGCTCATCGATTTGAAAAGTTAACTCCTTTTCTTTCACCACAGATGCTGCTCAACTTGCTCAATATTATCAACATTTTGATTGTATTTAACTTTTCCCAATGCTGCATATTTTATTTTGGCATTAATGTTATCCGTTAAGATGCCGAGCATTCAGGTGAAAGATGTCCCATTTTGTAGATGCTGTCTGCCACCTTTGTAGAGGTTGTAGAGATCAGAGGTGTTGGTAATGTTTGGTAAATTCTTCCAGTAAATCCTTCTGTTACACAAAAGTTGGCCATGGTGTACACTTCATAATAGCAGGAAATTAATTTAAAGGTGTGCTGATCAATTAGATTGCCTTTTGTTGGCTGTTCTCAAACCTCTAGAAGATCACAGCATCTAGCTCCATCACACACTTTCCATTCAACATTTCTTGAATGGACAGAGTGGATGTGTAGAGGATGTTTCCAGTCATGGGAGAGTCTAGGACTAGAGGTCATAGCCTCAGAATTAAAGGGCAGTCCTTTAGGAAGATGATGAGGAATTTCTTTAGGCAGAGGGTGGTGAATCTGTGGAATTCATTGCCACAGAAGGCTGTGGGGGCCAAGTCGACGGATATTTTTTAAAGCAGAGATAGATAGATTCTTGATTAGTACAGGTGTTGGCGGTTATGGGGAGAAGACAGGAGAAGGAGGTTTAGAGGGGAAGATTGAATGATTGAATGCTGGAGTTGACTTGATGGGCCAAATGGCCTGGTTCTGCTCCTATCACTTATGAACATAATTGTTGGGAAGATGGAGAAAGTATCTAATTTCGGGAAGATTCAGCAGGGAGAATGTAACTCGTGCTTTATTTCTTGGGGAATTCCCAGGCTCTTCCTGATAATCTATTCCCCAAACAAATAATTACATTACAACTCTGCTTTGCAGAACTACCTTTTTGGCAAGTTCTTCTGTGGACTTGATGCTTCTTCCCTATGGTTAGGTTGCTGGCCAGAGGAGCAACCCTAGGTGGCTCCACTCAGGTGCAGGTTCATGCCTATGACAGGGCTCTCTCTCTGTATCGTCAGCCTGCAGCATCTTCTGGTGCTATTCACAACCTGCTTCCATCAGTCTTTACTGTCACATCTTCATTTATATTTTCCAATAGTAAGTCATAATGTCATAGAATATAATCCCTACAATTCCTCCATCGCCTCCTTCTTCTGTGTCTGTCTAAGTGCCCCATAAACATTATTATTGTATCTGTTTCTACCACTGACCAGGTAGCATATTCCTAGCACCTACCACACTCTGTGAAAATAAACATGTCTTGCATATCTCCTTTAAGCTTACACCTCTTGACATATATTTTTGGGAGTTTGCGACTTGGAAGATCTGTATTTGTTTCTTGAAATATGTTCATAATATACATAATATTTAAAAACATTCAATATTAAGCAAAAAGGTTGGAGCAGTAATAAAAGATTCCACATCCTCTCTGCATATGTTAGGTGATGATTTATTTTTGTCATTCATAACAATGTACAAGGAGTAATTCTGCGAGACAGGCAGCATCTCAGGAGGGAAGGAATGGGTGATGTTTCGGGTCGAGATCTTCCAGTCTGAAGAAGGGTCTCGACCCGAAACGTCACCCATTCCTTCTCTCCAGAGATGTTGCCTGTCCTGCTGAGTTACTCCAGCATTTTGTGTCTATCTTCGGAGTAAACCAGCGTCTGCAGTTCCTTCCTATACAAAGAGTTGCTTCTTTCATTGATCATTTGAAAATATTTGAGCTTGAATTGAACATCTAAATCTACAATACAGGTCAAAAGATGAGCAATCAATCACATTAAAATTAATAAGATTGAGCTCCCTATGAAAACAAAAAAAATAAAAGTGTGGATGTCAGTAATTTCATTCCTTGATCCTCAAATACAAGTTTTGGACTTACATCTTTTAAAATATAACTCACCTAATGATCCGAGGCCTTCATCACCAAATTTATTTTGCATTCAATTGCTATTTTATTGGTGACCTGATTATTTACACCAGTGGATCTTCTGTAGTCTGTGTGATGCTGCATTCAAGATATTGCAGTAAGAATAGAATAGAATAGAATAGAATAGAATCTTTAATTGCCACGCAACCAGGGTTGGTGGTATTTGGGTTCGGTACATGATGGTACACTGCTTTTGTTACATACCACTAATAACACAGATCACCGTAATAAAGTGCATCCATACCACATCACAAATCACAAATCTCACCAACAATACATAGTGCAAAAGAACAAACAAAGACCATAGACAAGACACTGTATACATCAAAAGTCATATTATTGTCTGATTATTGGACGGAATTGAGAGTTCTTATTGCTGAGGGGAAGAAACTGTTTTTAAAGCGGGTGGTTTTAGTAGCAAGTGACCTGAGGCGCCTCCCCGAAGGGAGAGACTGAAAAAGGTGATTTGCTGGATGGGAGTGGTCCGAGATGATCTTTTTTGCCCGTTGTGAGGTACGTAGGAGATAACTTGAATGGATTGAGGGGAGGGGGGAGTTGATGATCCTGGAGGCCTTGGAGACAATGCGTTGTATTCTGTGTAGTGAGTGACTATCGGTGTTACCGTACCAGACTGTGATTGAGGAGGTGATGATGCTTTCAATGATTGATTGATAGAAACGGACCAGGAGGTGTTTATCAACTCTGAACTTTTTGAGCTGTCTGAGGAAATATAGACGTTGTTGACCTTTCTTGATGACGTGGTCTGCATTGATGTGCCATTTTAGATTATTGGAGATATAGGTGCCTAGAAACTTAAATGAGTTGTAAGAGGAGAATAAACACCTTGCCAATCATATTTCACAGTATAAGGATCCCCTCCATCCATGACTGCACATGCCACTGAGAATCCAGGAATACTTTATCTTGACTTTCTTAGTATTTGCTCATATACTCATTCTCCAGGAAGTTACACCATGCAGTTTGGATATAATAAGCTCACGTTCCAGGAGCAGTGTAAGCCATTCGGCCCATCAAGTCCATTCCACCATGCAAACATGGCTGACCTATCTTTCCCTCACAGCCCCATTCTCCAACCCTGGTCCCATTACCCCTGGGACACTTACCAATCAAAGATCTGTCAATCTCCGCCTTAAAAGTATCCATTGACTTGGTCTCCACAGCCATGTGTGATAATGATGACGTTTTTGCAAGGGGGGGGGGAGAAGTTTGCAGCACAGTGCTGAATACATTGGCCCACAGCGCGACAGTTTCTAATGCACGTTGACTTGTTGTTGGTGTGCAGAAAACAACAAGTCTTAAACTTGGAGGAAGGCTGGGTAACACGCAGATTGGAGAATGATTTTAATCTTACTTCTGAGACATTTATATATATATTGTTTCTAAATGTATACATTTATAAATGTACTGTTTATAGTATAGTGTACAGTCCCATGACTCTAAATGGGATAGATGCAGTTTCTGAAATGTCTTTAGCTTAGTGTTTATAAAGAAAGCAAGGCTTTTAATATGGAGCAAGTAACTGATAGGATGCAATGATCAGTACCTGATGAGAATGGGTATGGTTTCTAATATGTTTTTTCTGCATTCTTCATAATGGCATAGTGTGACACTTTGAATTTTGAAATTTGATATCTCTAGTTGAGACTGAAGCTGAGATTGAGAATAAGTGGAAGGATGATTAACTAGCATTCAAACACAAGCTGCAACCTCAAAATCAATATCTTATATTTCTACTTTTGTGTTGTCTAATTGCAACTGGAAGCAGATCTAGTCTTCACATTGATTGTTCTTTCTACATGAAACCCTCTTTTCCCCAAAGCTACCATGAACAGCTATTAATTATGAAGCCAATTAGATAGAAAGATTGAAATAGATACAAATATCAAATACATCAAATGTCACAATCAGAAGTACTTGATTATAAGTAAAATCAGTAAACTATTCTACTATCAATTAATGTTGTTCAAATCCTTACCAAATCACACATCTTCTTTTGTTGAAGTAGTCAAGTTCCATTCAAATTGCTTATC
The DNA here is from genome assembly GCF_010909765.2 of Amblyraja radiata. Lineage (NCBI taxonomy): Eukaryota > Metazoa > Chordata > Chondrichthyes > Rajiformes > Rajidae > Amblyraja > Amblyraja radiata. Next base: position 43,883,995 of record NC_045974.1, on the reverse strand, counting down.
ATCTCAATATAGCCTCCATGTGGACAACTATGGAGCTTATTTGATGTTCAGAATGGACACAACTTCAATTGCATATTAGCCCATTCTCTGTTCAAAACTGAAGATAGACACAAAAAGCTGGAGTAACTCAGCGGGACAGGCAGCATCTCTGGACAGAAGGAATGGGTGATGTTTCGGGTTGAGACCCTGCTTCAGACCCTTCCCATTCCTTCTATCCAGAGATGCTGCCTGTCCCGCTAAGTTACTCCAGCTTTTTGTGTTTAAACCAGCATCTGCATTTCCTAGTTACACACTCTGTTCAAAACTGGTCTCCAATTATTTCTGTATATATTTTAATGGTTTGCCTTAACAAGCTTACATCTGTGTGTCATTTGTTCCTCATCTAGAAGTTTGAATTGAATGTGTTGCAGAATTAGAGTTCAAAATAATGAAGCAACAATGTAGCATATGTAATGCTACCACCAGGATGAATTTTAACAATACTACTTAAGATGATTATTGTTGCCTAACTATTGTTAAAATCTCCAGATGAATATGACTTGTTAGTTCAGGTTTGAAGCCAATTGCACAAGACATGGGTGGCTGCGTTATATCCTTTCACATTTGTTGACGGATGGAGCCTAGCACTTTTCCTGAAAAGTTGCAGATTACAGGACAATAGGAGAAGCAACAGGCTACCAGGTCACACATGCCTACGCTGCCATCATGGCTGAAGTGTGCTAGAATCAACTCTTCTTCCATGCAAGCTCCAATTGCTCTCAAACCCTCAATATTTCTGTCACAGCCAAAATGATCCCACACTAGTCAAATGTTCCCATCTCCACCCCTTTACTCCTTCTGCATAGACCACTCCCTCCACAACTTCTTGGCTCACTCATCCCTTCCCACACAAACAACCCCTTCACTCTACTTTTCTCTGCAACCACAGTTGATCATGAAGGCTTTCGGCGCATTGGCCTTGATCAGTCAAGGTACTGAGTGTAGATGTTGGGATGTTATGTTAGAGCTGTACAAGGTGCAGGTAAGGCCACAATCATAGACTCAAAGAGTAATACAGTGTGGAAACAGGCCCTTCAGCCCAACTTGCCAACACCGGCCAACATGTCCCAGCCACACTAGTCCCAGCTGCCAGCATTTGGTCCATATCCCTCCAAACCCGTCCTATGCATGTACCTGTCTAACTGTTTCATAAATGTTGGGATAGTCCCTGCCTCAACTGCCTTGTCTGCCAGCCTGTTCCGTACACCCACCGCCCTTTGTGTGAAAAAGTTACCCCTCAGATTCCTATTAAATCTTTTCCCCTTCACCTTAAACCTATGTCCTCTGGAGTATTATGTTCAGTTTTGGTCACCCTGCAATAGGAAAGATATTTATTAAGCTGGAACGAGTGCAGAAGGATTTACGAGGATGTTAAGATCACTGCCTGTAGTTTCCAGCCTTTTCCTTCTTGAATAGAGACACCACATTTGCCACCCTCAAGTCTTCTGTCACCTGTTGGCACCTTCTGGCACCTCGCTTGTATTTAATGACGACTCATAAAACTCAGGCAATTTCCTCTCTAGCTTTCCAAAGTGTCCTTGGATATATCTGATCAATATTTGTCCACCTTCATATACATCAGGACATTCAGCACCTCCTAGACTGCAACACTGCCTGTTCTCAATACATTACCATTCACTAGCCCATGTAAATACAGAGGAGAAATACTCATTGAGGACCTTTCACTTCTCCTTTGGCTTCACGTAGAGTTGATCGCTTTGATTCCTGAGAGTTTCCATTCTCTCTCTAGTTACCCTTTTCCCCTTTATGTACATGACATTTCTGGGAATATCCTTAATACTCTCTGTTAGAGCTAACTCCTGTCCCCTTTATGCCTATTTAATTTCCTGTTTTAGAAGAAATGTCTACTATCTAAATGTTTTTTTTCTTTCAACAAGTCCTCTCTTAATAGCCCGGTTACCTGCTATAATTTTCTTCAATGCTGCGTATTTTAAAGGTATTTTTTTTCCAAACTTCACTTAAAGTGAAGATAGCTACACTTGGCAGAACAAATCAAAATAGGACGTACATGGTAAATGGTAGGGAACTGAAGAATGCAGTTGAACAGAGGGATTTGGGAATAACCGTGCATAGTTCCTTGAAGGTGGAATCTCATATAGATAGGGTGGTAAAGAAAGCTTTTGGTATGCTAGCCTTTATAAATCAGAGCATTGAGTATAGAAGCTGGGATGTAATGTTAAAATTGTACAAGGCATTGGTGAGACCAAATCTGGAGTATGGTGTACCATTTTGGTCGCCCAATTATAGGAAGGATGTCAACAAAATAGAGAGAGTACAGAGGAGATTTACTAGAATGTTGCCTGGGTTTCAACAACTAAGTTACAGAGAAAGGTTGAATAAGTTAGGTCTTTATTCTCTGGAGCGCAGAAGGTTAAGGGGGGACTTGATAGAGGTCTTTAAAATGATGAGAGGGATAGACAGAGTTAATGTGGACAAGCTTTTCCCTTTGAGAATAGGGAAGATTCAAACAAGAGGACATGACTTCAGAATTAAGGGACAGAAGTTTAGGGGTAACATGAGGGGGAACTTCTTTACTCAGAGAGTGGTAGCGGTGTGGAATGAGCTTCCAGTGGAAGTGGTGGAGGCAGGTTCGTTGGTATCATTTAAAAATAAATTGGATAGGCATATGGATGAGAAGGGAATGGAGGGTTATGGTATGAGTGCAGGCAGGTGGGACTAAGGGAAAATAATTGTTCGGCACGGACTTGTAGGGCCGAGATGGCCTGTTTCCGTGCTGTAATTGTTATATGGTTATAGACAATTTAAGAAAAACACGGCGACCATCTTAAAGGTTTGAATTCACTTGTATATTGTAAGTAAAGGGCCTGTCCCACTTGGCGATTTTTTCGGCGACTGCCAGCATCATTGACTGACGTATCAGGTCACCGAAAAATTTGCGGCGTGATGCGGCGGTGACGCGGCGTGATGACGTATGACGCACGGTGTTTTTTCAAGTGGCGCAACCTTTTTTTTGTCGCCTCTGGATTATGAAATGTTCAAAATCTTTAGGCGACACTGAGATGACGCCGGCAGTCGCCGAAAAAATCGTCAAGTGGGACAGGCCCTTTATTGAGTCAAGAAGAATACAGATAAAACCAAATAATGCAGTATGTAAAGTCACGTTATATATTTACCATAATAAGTCCAGTCAGGGCAGCTGAATGAGTGTGATATTTATCTATATAGATTGTAGCAGTTATTGAATAATGAGGTGTTAAACTAGTCTGTTTAAGTGAATAATTAACTGATTACTGTTTGTAAAGGTGAGAATGGGGGTAATTAATCTGGTAACTAACCATGCAATGTCAGTGTGGGCTATGAAATTATACCGTTAAATGAGCATTACTGTCACAATTATACACTAAATAGAACAGGTTTATATGAAATTGAGGAGGAGAAGAGGGTTTTTAAAAGTGTGTATTAGGTCGACCTTCAATGTTTTTATGTTTAAACTGAAGAATTTCTTGTGTATTTAAGAAGATACTTCACTATTTGATATTAACATCAGTTCAGTTCTTTTTTATCTTGAGTTTAATTTTAAACATTTTGCAGCAACTTTAAAATGTTATGATCAGGGACATCTTGGCCTTTCTTTATAAAATTTACTTGGAACTGGGCAAATGGAACTTGGTCACACGCTGCCCTGATCACAGTGAATGGCGGTGCTGGCTCGAGGGGCTGAATGGCCTACTTCTGCACCTATTGTCTATTGTCTATTGTCTTAGCTAATTCCCACCCAAGGAATTTCGGCTGGTGACCTTCAGTGAAATTCCTTAATGCTGGCGGGCAGATGAGAATTGTGGTTCGGTGGCACCACAGTTCACCTGATAAAACCTGTATGATCTGATCCACAGAAATATGTTGTACAGAGAACTATAGATTGTCTGTAATGTCCAGCATTACTAAAAATGTTGGTAGACAACTTATTTCTCCAAATACGCTCAGTGCTTTGGTAAAGTCACCATTTGCAAAACAATTCTAGGCCCAGTTTTGATGTCTTTTCTGTTGTCATTTTCCTTGAATTTATCAAGCTGATTCTCCAGCAGAGTCTCAGAAGCTAGTCATAATTTTGCTGATGAGAGCAAAGGGTTGATTTTGACCTGGAGACCAGCATTGGGGAACCATTCTGTCTGTGGCCCTGCTGAAAGTGTAAAGTAAACTCTGATCAAAACATGTTTAATCCTAAAATGCTCACGAAGAATTCAATTTTTCTAACTGGCTAAATCCATTAAAAAGTGAAATATATTTGTTCTTATCTTAAGGGTGTCTTTTAAGTGCAGTGCCCGTTGCCTTGGTGTAGTGTTTATTATATGAAACAGCAACATTGAATAGTATCATAATCTGTAATCTCATGTCATGGCATATTCTTTAATCATCTTTAAAATGGCAGACTGATTTTGATTTAAAGCAGAGTGTGTGAGTGAACATCAAGGGCAAATAGAATGAGTGGATTCTACACACGGCCAACCTGCAAACATCAAAAGTAGACAACTGTAGACAAAATTAGGTCACCCAATTTGCAGATCAAAGAAGTGCATCACAAGGTACATATGACCTGACTAGTAATCCAGAGGACTGAACTAAGAATGCAGAGACATGATTTCAAATCCCACTCTGTCAGTGTATAATCGGAGTGGGTGAGATCTGGGGGCAATATCCCAGTGTAACAGACTTTGGCATTTACTCATGATCGCTGACCTGTGAAGCCATTGCAGTCTTGCTTCGAGAGAGAGTTAGATTTTGTTCTTAGGGCTCAGGGAATCAAGGGATATGGGGAAAAAGCTGGAACGGGGTACTGATTTTGGATGATCAGCCATGATCATATTGTATGGTGGTGCTGGCTCGAAGGGCCGAAAGGCCTACTCCTGCACCTATTGTCTATGTTTCTATGTTCCTCTTTCACCTTTGCTTACTGTTTTCAGTGGCTCCCTCACTTTTAAAAATTAATGATTTAAAGTCTCTCATAACTTGGGCATATTCTGTTTCCTGAACTTTCTGCCTGATAACATTAATTCAAAAGAACTTAATAGGTGTCAGAAGCATTTTGTAGATAGCATGGTTATAAATGATGAAATATGAATGAAAGTCGATTGTTCTAGCCTTACAACCCATGAAGAAGTTCTGTATACCTTCAATTCTGTTCTTCTCCTCATTCCCAATTTCAATTGTTCCATTATTGAAATCCGTTCCCTCAGATCTTTCCCACCGCTCTAGAACTTCCTTCCCCTTAAAAACTCACCTCAGAATATCCACAGATTCACATTCTATCGGCAAGGCCAGAGGGTGGGCAGATGAGGTGGGTTGGCTCTGTTGGAAAGGAATGAAATCCAATCCTTAGCAAGAAGCAACACAGGATCAAAGGATGTAGAATCCTCATAGGTAGTTAAGAAACTGCAAGAGTAAAACGACTGGTGGGAGTTATATACAGGCCTCTGAATAGTAGTCAGGATATAGGGCACATATTACATCAAGAAATAGAAGAGGCATGTAAGAAAAACAATATTATAATGATCACGGGGGAATTTCAAAATGCAAGTAGACTGTGAAAATCAGGATGGTACTGAATGCCAAGAGAAATACTTTGTAGAGTGCCTATGAGATGAGATGGCTTCTTAGAGCAGCCTGTGGTCAAACCCACGAGGGAAAAGGCAATTCCAGATTTAGTGTTGCAGTGAACCAGACTGGATTAGGGAGCTTGAGGTGAAGGGGGCAGCGATCATAGAATTGAACCTGCAGTTTGGAAGGGAGAAGATGAGGTCAGATGTGTCAATAATACTGTTGAGTAAAGGTAACTACAGAGCCTAGAGGGAGGAGTTGGCTAAAGTTGATTGGAAAGGGACCTTTGTAGGAATGATGGTGGAGCAACATTGGCAGGAGTGTCTGGACAATTCAAAAGATGCAAGATCTTTGCATCCCACAGAGGAAGAAACATACCAAGAGGTAAAAGAAGCCATCATGGCTGAATGTCCAAGATAGCATGAAAGCAAAAGAGAAGGCATATAAGGTGACAAAGATTAATGAGAAGCTGGATGATTGGGAAGCTTTTAAAAACCAACAGAAGACAACTAAAAAGGCAATAAGGGAGAAAAGATGAAATTCGAAGGTAGACTAGCCAATAATATTTAAAAAAAGGATACCATTGGACATTGGACTGATGGAACATGACACTGGAGTAGTAATGAGAAGCAAAGAAATGGCGGATGAACTGAATAGGTTTTCTGCGTTAATCTTCAAAGTGAAGACACCAGCAATGTACCTGCAGTCCTAGTGTGTCAGGGAGCAGAAGTGATATTTCCAGCAAAGAGAGAGTCTAGAACCAGAGGGCAGAGCCTCAGAATAAAAGAACGTGCCTTCAGAATGGAGATGAGGAGGAATCTCTTTAGCCAGAGGATGGTGAATCTGTGGAATTCATTGCCACAGACAGCCCTGGAGCCAAGTCGTTGGGTATTTTTAAAGCAGAGGTTGATAGATTTTTGATTAAAAAGGGTATCAAAAATTACAGGGAGAAGGCAGGAGAATGTTGAGAGGATAAAATGGTCATGATTGAATGGCGGAGTGGACGATAGGGTGAATGGTCGAATTCTGGTCCTATGTCTTATGGTCTTGCTCTGCTTATAACATGTGTCTCAGTCAATGTTGTTTTTACAGTGAACTGGTTCAGTGTGACTACATTAGCTGTTGAATGTAAATATGCAAATTCCTATGTGTAAAAATATGGACCTGCCAGTGTCCATTATGCTAGTGTAAAACATAGAGTTGACATTGTGGGGCAGTCCAGAACCAGGGGCCACTGTTTAGGAATAAGGGGTAAGCCATTTAGAACGGAGACGAGGAAACACTTTTTCACACAGAGTTGTGAGTCTGTGGAATTCTCTGTCTCAGAGGGCGGTGGAGGCCGGTTCTCTGGATACTTTCAAAAGAGAACTAGATAGGGCTCTTAAATATAGTGGAATCAGGGGATATGGGGAGAAGACAGGAAAGGGGTACTGATTGGGGATGATCAGCCATGGTCACATTGAATGGCGGTGCTGGCTCAAAGGGCCGATTGGCCTACTCCTGCACCTGTTGTCTATTGTCTATTTTTTGTCAGCACTATTCCGAGAGAGTGCTGGTTTCATACTGGGCAGCAGGTAGGAGAGGTATCTCAGAGTTGTGGGGTGTTGTACAATACTGCCACTGCAAAGGGAAAGAACCTAAGCCAAAGAAATTTGTAGTGACTATAACTTTGACTACTACCAACAATGCAGTTCTAGATGTGTTCCAAGCTATGTGGATGACCTAAGTAAATACTAAGTTCAGAAAGCAATGTCCTGAAGTATTACTCCATACCTGGAGATACATAAGAGAATTGATCCTTAAATATTGTCTGTGATGAGGGCCTGATCTCCCCACCATCGAAGGGATCTATCGAAGTCGCTGCCTCAAAAAGGCAGCCAGCATCATGAAAGACCCACACCATCCTGGCCACACACTCATTTCACCATTGCCATGGTGAAGAGGGTACAGGAGGCTGAAAACTGTAACGTCCAGGTTCAGGAACAGTTTCTTCCCTACAGCCATCAGGCTATTAAACACGAGAACAAATAAGCTCTGAACTACAACAGACTATTATTATTATTGCACTATATTTGAGTATTTTTTGAGTATGTGTGCATGTGTATATACACACACTGAACTTTTTTTCCCTCTCTTTGTGTACTATGTCTACATATTCTGTTGTGCTGCTGCAAGTAAGGATTTAATTGTTCTATCTGGGACATATGACAATAAAACACTCTGTGACTATTGCCAAGGAACCTTCGCCAAATTGTCCTCCTACTTCCTTCCTAGCATCATTGTTGCCCTTCCCATAACTCTGTCAACTTGCTGGGATGAGAAGACAATTGGGAGGTGCATGCTTTTTGTGTCTTTTACATAGTGGTTTTGACATTGAGAGGTGTAAACTAGGAGATGGTGAGATACGAGAAAAATATGATGTGAACAAGAGGCCTTTTCTGGATCTAATCCCTCAAACATCACCACATTTATTTTTGTCTCCACAGATTCTCGTCCAACTTAGTTATCTTTGAAAGGATTTTCTATCTTTCTTTATAAACAAAACATAGAAGAAATATTGCATTCACTGTTTACCTTCAAATAATAAACTGTTTAAATTAATTTCCATTATTCATTTATCTGAAGATCCGTCCTTGCAGCTTTTACAGCCTTCATAAATGAGATGCCTGAGGAAAATATTTAAATATGCTCCTTGGCCTCAAAATTGATTGTGATGTTCTTTATTTCTATTGAAAAAAATGTTTATGTGAACAGATGCTGGTAAAATGACTAGTTCAGTCATACAAATTGTTACAAAAGATGAGCAGGAGTCATCTCTACCAAGATTGAATATGAAGATGATTTCAATTCGGGAAATATTCAATGCAGCTGCAATACTCACATTTCTCTCGAGCTACTTTTGAATATTTTTGGATGAATTGACTTCAGTAAATTGTCCCTAGTGTGACAATAGACAATAGACAATAGACAATAGGTACAGGAATAGGCCATTCGGCCCTTTGAGCCAGCACCGCCATTCAAAGCGATCATGGCTGATCATCCCCTATCAGTACCCAGTTCCTGCCTTCTCCCCATATCCCCTGACTCCGCTATTTTTAAGAGCCCTATCTAGCTCTCTCTTGAAAGTATCCAGAGAACCGGCCTCCACCACCCTCTGAGGCAGAGAATTCCACAGTGGGATAGAGCTAACATACGGCTGATGGTTGGTTTGCATGGACTTGGTGGACTGAAGTGTTGGTTTACACGCTGTATTTCTAAACCAAGCATCTCTGTGCACCCCGTCCATCCTCCCCCAATATGCTCAAGGGAAATGGACTTGCCACACTAGCCACCATAAAGCATGGCGTATATACAACTGATACTGCCACCTAATCCACCAAGTGAACCAATGCAGCCGCCCTCTCCCACATTACCGACCCCTGCACTGTTGTGAATAACAATTAGCCACATCTAGAGAATGAGGCACCCACTCATAGACAGACACTTTATTCCAACCCTCCAGCACAGCAGGATGACAGAGAAATCAATCAAAGATGTCCTGCAAACCTCACTGGATAAAAGTGTCACATCTTCATCGACTTGTGTGATGAGTCTCTTCACTGGGACCATGCAAGGGTCAAATGGCACAAGGTGTGGTACACCTGCCTACACCATCCCCATGGTCAGATATTACCAACATAGTAGGAGTGGAAGCACACCACCTTTAAATTTAAGAAACTGCCAAATAAAAGGTGCTATCAACAATAACGGAGCTTATTATCATATTTTTAGAAGTGATCCATTGGACCGAGGCCTGCTCAGAGCTCCTTGAGCACGTCGGAGATGAGTCATTGCTAACAATGCATGGCTGCTGAAACCTGTTTCCATTTTTTGTATTGGATTCTTGAAGCACTACTTGTTTGTATAACTAGAAATGTATTCTTGAGTTCTTGGAATTGATTGCCATGCATGTGGTGAGAACAGACTCCCTCCATCTTGATTCATTGTCTCATCACAGCCCGCAGTTACTAAAAATACTCTGTGACTTCACAGAGAAGAGTGTAGCAAGGTTTTCAATTATATATTGCATCTTGGAAGTATGTTCTACATTCTGTAGATAAGACTGTTGGTTTGGAAAGCTTTCTTTTCGTTGAGTATAGCTTGAACTATGGGAATGATTTGTTGATGAATCTAATCACCGTTTCAGCAGCCGAGTAGATCATACTATTTTCCTAATGCCATATTAGACTCAAATGCCCGAGTAACTCAGTGGGCCAGGAAGCATCTCTGGATAGAAAGAATAGGTGACGTTTCAGATCGAGACCCTTCTTCAGACTGAGACTCAAATATTACATGGTAGACAAAAATGCTGGAGAAATTCAACAGGTGAGGCAGCATCTATGGAGCGAAGGAAATAGGTGACGTTTCGGGTCGAGACCCTTCTTCAGACTGATGTGGGGATGGGGGGGGGGGGCAGGCGGGAAGAAGAAAGGAAGAGGTGGAGGCAGTGAGCTGTGGAAGAGCTGGGAAGGGGAGGGGAAAGAAGGAGAAAGCAGGGACTATCTGAAATTGGAGAAGTCAATGTTCATACCGTTGGGGTGTAAACCACCCAAGCGAAATATGAGGTGCTGCTCCTCCAATTTACAGTGGGCCTCAATCTGGCCATGGAGGAGGCCCAGGATGAAAAGGTCGGATTCGGAATGGGAGGGGAAGTTGAAGTGCTGAGCCACCGGGAGATCAGGTTGGTTATTGCGAACTGAGTGGAGGTGTTGGGCGAGGCGATTGCCAAGCCTACGCATGGTCTCACCGATGTAGAACAGCTGACACCTAGAGCAGCGGATGCAATAGATGAGGTTGGAGGAGGTGCAGGTGGACCTCTGCCGCACCTGGAAAGACTGCTTGGATGGAGTCAAGGGGGGAGGAGTCCTTGGATGGAGTCAAGGGGGGAGGTAAAGCGACAAGGGTAGCATTTCCTGTGGTTGCAAGGGAAAGTGCCAGGAGAGGAGGTGGTTTGGGTGTGAAGGAACGGATTGACCAGGGAATTACTCAAATATTACATATTGCCTTGTGAAAAAAGTGTCTCATTGTAACCAATCAAGATCCCAAGCTTGCCAACTGACACCATATAACTATTAAGTATGGACATTGATGCAATCATTCTCTATTCACATTAGATACACAGAAATAAGGTTTCCTCTTTGAATATTCATCGCAAAGACTAACCTAGATTTACGTCGCTAGATGATCATTTGATTTCAGTTTGAACTTTTCCAATATATGTTGCAGTCCTGTTCATCGCCTGGATTCATAATGAAAAAGATAGCCAAGCACCCACTATTCTCGATCTGTGGTACTATTTTATTGTAAAGCTGCAGCCATTTTAAGCAGTGGAATCTCTCAGTTATGTTGTAATTATATTAGGTAGGAATAAATTCATGATGAGATGCTTTTCTTAACTCTATTTGTGGGGTGTGGCTATTTCTGGGAAGACCAGCATTTATTGCCTGTCCCGAATTGTCCTTGAAAAGATAGTGAACTGCATCCTTAACCTACTGTGACCCTTGTGGTAAAAACATTCTTGTAGTGATTGGGAGAAGACAAATCCATGGGATGTTAGCTTACCCGCATCAGGCGATCGAACCCCATGTTGGGGCGGGTCGAGCCTCTGTGTTCATCGGTGCTCCCGACTAGCCTCTCCCGACTGCAAGCTCTTCATGGTAAGTCCACAGGCCGCGGTTGGAGTGATCCCAGGCAAGGGATTGGCTCTGTTATTAAGTCTGCGCCCCGCGGTGGGGCCTAAGGTCAGTCTGAGGAGGCCTCCAGCTCCATCGATGGTAGGCCGCAGAGCGACCGGAGACGCGACCCAGAAACATCGTGTCTCCGGCAAAGAAACTGAATTTTAAAAAATCCCCCAACTCCCCCCCACCCCCCCCCAAACGCCCTCTCCTCACATAAAACAAACCGGAGAACATTTACACAAACTTATAAAAGGCTCTATAAATGTTTTAAAAAAATGAAAAAACAGACGGTTGGGGGGGCTGCCAATCGTTCGGCGCCCCTTCGGTTTCCTCCCACACTCTAAAGGCCTACAGATTGGTAAGTGAATTGGCTCGGTATAAATGTAATTTGTCCCTAGTGTGTGTAGGATAGTGTTAATGTGCAGGGATCGCTGGTCGTCGTGGACTTGGTGGGCCGAAGGGCCTGTTTCTGTGCCGTATCTCTAAACTAAACTTTGCAGTCTAAAACTAATTTCTCCTGACCCTCTTTTCATACTTCAGTTGAAAATTAACGTGAGGTCAACAACGTTGTTGTCAATAGGATGGTTATTCACCATTCAGCATCCCCTGCCTTCCTCGTTTCTCTGCCTTGCCTACCAAACAAATGTTATTCTATAGTCACCCTTCAACCACTTCCCAGGAGAGCAGGCCTGAGCCCTGGCTGTCGCCATAGTTAAAACCATGAGCCTGGTCTTGGCAAATTCCTTTCCCATTTCTCTCTCATTGACTTCCCAACCTTCTCCTGTCCATGAGACCCAAACACAGCACTTCTGAATGAATGTGACTTTAAGTAAACTTAAAAACAAAGCATTTCATAAAATGAAGTGGGTAAAACATTTCTGTTGCCCATTTCCTTAGAATGAAGACTCATTTCCCTAATAAGCAGTGCAAAGGTTTTCCAGTATCCTTTCGTAGATAATTTTGATGCATCGATATGTTACAACCAAGGAAGAGGAAAAAACCCACAGGACAATGGGACTACAGTATTGCTCCATTTAGCACTGTCATAATCATTATATTTTTTCTTGCTGTGCAGCACCCTTTTTACTTATTGAAATCAATATTGTAGTGTGCATCATGTAAATGAAACATCTATCAGATATTATTTTCATGGTAGATCTTGACAAAACTACATCTTCAAATGTGAAGATGCTGCCTGCCCCACCCGCTCAGTTCCTCCAGCACTCTGTATCTTTCTTCAGTTGAACTTGTCAGTTGATTTACAGTTGCATTGTCTTATTACCTATGGTTTCCTATTTTTATTGAAAAGATACATTGCACAGGTTTATTGGATTATTTCCAATTAATTTCTATTTCTTTTGTTGATCATCTACATATTTTCTGAAAAACATTGCCATATCAAGTATTTGTAAGCATGATTGGTGCTGTAACTAAAGATGACTGCTCACAGGGTTTGTTCAGATGAGCCATGGAAATCCAGGAGGTCAAACCAATTTCCTTCTGCAGACCTCATGGCAATGTCAAACATTCTTAAAATATCAGCATTATGGCTTGAGTTCAGGATAATGTTGACATAAATTGTTCCATAGCAGTTTACCATTGGTTGGTTTTGATTAAAATATTCAGTGTGTGTCTTCTTCACCCGCCTTGTGGATGAGTTGGTGCTCTCAGTCTGATGAACCTTGGTGAAATGCCAAGGTAATAGGCACTTGCTTTCAGGTGAGTCATTGAACTGAAATCTATCAACTATTTGTTCCGGTGTTCCAGTCAACATGCTCCAGTGATATTGGCCACACGGATTGTCTGGTCTTTTTTCATATTGCTTTTCATGTGTTTCTGTACCATTCATAATTACTTCATTAACTAAGAAGTGCTGAGGGTCATCCTAAAGTCATAGAAAGAAACTGCAATTGCCAGTCATTAGAATTGTGTTTCCTATACCACGTCCAGATCAAAGCAGCAGGTCAGACAGCATGTTTGTAGAAAACGAATGGGTGGCGTTTTGGATCTGAAGAAGGGGCTCGACCCGAAACGTCACCTATCCCTTTGCTTCTGAGATGTTGTTGGACCTGCTGAGTTACTCCAGCTTTTTGTGTCTATCTGATTTAAACCAGCATCTGCAGTTCCTTACACAAATGCAGAACTGGATTGCACAATGATGAGGAACATCTGGGCATTCTTGAACTATAACTCGACTGAACATGGACATTTTCACTGAAGTATTTGTGGTCATTAGATGAATTCATTTGTGTCTGTTTGTATTGAACCTGGATTTAAGTGTCTAAACACCATATTCCATAACGTTTAAATAATGTTTATGTCATTGCACACTATGTGATCAAATCCTTTATTTTCATTTGAAATGATGGAATCAATAAGCTACTTAAATAAAATATTAAGATTAAAGTGCTTTAGTGAATATTATGGCTAGAATTTACAATTTCCTTCAAAGAATTGTATCGTTATAAGCATATTGGTTGGCATGAAATGTAACTAACTTTGATAACTGTACTCTGTAGCCTTTGTATTCTTCCTAACACCACCAATTGCATTTCACTTTATGGCAAAATATAAGTAAATTGTCATTATAAAAACATAAATAACAAATCAAAACAACAGAAGGAAAATGCAAAATCATGCCAATTTTGCTAATGCTTTATAAAATATATTTATCCCTGTTTTACTTCAAAATTATCTTTCAATTAAATAGGCAGAACTTGATGTTTGCCAGATCTGTCATAAGTATCCTCAATAATATTCCTATACCAGAACAGAAGGCATTGTTATTAAAGAGAGAGAAGTGCAAGAGATCGCTTCTGATCTACAAAAAGTAGTATCTTCACCCAGAGAATAGCCAGCTGTGTAGTGAACATTCAATACATGGTCATGTAAGAGCATTTATCTTTGTGCATTTTGTCTCTGAGTGTTAAAAAACAATCTTTAGATTATTTTCGATTTCTGAGATTCCTGCCTAAAACTAAAGAGAGATGTCAGATAAAGGTCCAGAATTTTAGTTTAGCACTAGACCAGTGGGACCCGTTGTGTCCCGTCCCCTCAACCAGTGGTTGCGGGGGTTGGGGGAGGCCTGCGGCGTCACACGCACAAACTAACCACTCCCCCCACATACACAATAACCCCCCCCCCTTGATATCACATTAATATTATTAATTTGCTCCTTTTCCCCCATCCCCCGCCATATCCACTCATGCATAGTCCCCAACTGCGCAGGCGCGGTTAGACAGGGAGAGGGAGGGGGGTAGAGAGGGAGGGGGGTAGAGAGGGAGGGAAGGGGGTAGAGAGGGAGTGGGTACAGTGGGTACAGAGGGAGGGGGCAGAGAGGGACCCCCCCGTTAGAGAGGGAGCTGGTAGATAGGGAGGGGGTAGAGAGGGAAGGGGAGGCCAACTTGTTCTATTTGATCTTATTTGATTGTGCATGCCAGTTTGATTGCATTCGTGGAAACACGTGCAGGTTGCAATCTCCCAGCCCTGTCCCATTTTGATGTCATATGTAAATGAGATCCATTGTAATTGGACATATGTGAGATGGCAATGTGACATCATCAATGGAAAGTGCTGCAAGAATTTCCCACTGAAAAGCAGTTAATGTTTTGAAATAAATGATTAAAACTTAAAGAACTTCAGAAATATAGGTTGGAATGTAACGGGAAGATGTTTATCCCACCGAGGGAAAAAAATGTGAGTAGCATGTGTGGAAATGGGAAGGCTGTGGCCAAGCGTTGTGGAAGAAGATACAAATTAAGGAGATTAAAAGAAAGCCGACAACCCTCCATAGACAGGGACATTTAGAATGTTGAGAACAAAGGGATGAGTTTTAGTATATACATATGGTGATATGATAGATAGTTTAGAGATACAGAACGGAAACAGGCCCTTCAGCCCACCTGGCACCCAGCAATTCCCGCACATTAACACTATCCTACACACACTAGGAACAATTGTACATTAAACCTACAAACCTGTACGTCTTTGGAATGTGGGAGAAAACCGAAGCTCTTGGAGAAAACCCCCAGGGAGAAGGTACAAACTCTGTTGAGACAGCACTCGTAGTCAGGATCCAACCCAGACCTCTGGTGCTTTAAGGCAGCAACTCTATCACTGCGCCACCGTGCTATCCCTTTGTGGCATTACAATACATATTGTATTGATTCATAACTCCACATATCTAGGTGGGAACAAGAGGGGGGAGGGGGGGATAAATTCACCTTTGATTGCTGGCAGTTAATGAGTACTGAAGTATTAACCATCAGTTGTACTCTTCTGCAATATTCAGTTTCATTTTAAACCATGGAAATGAATATTATGTGTTGAATACATAAGGCAGCCAATACTCTAGCACCCATTTTATGTCAATGGTTTAAAATGTATTGCCAAGTTATGTGCTGAGTTGCTGCTATTGCTAACACAGTAACTCCAACACATTCCTAACAAAACACAATTTTTTAAAAACTGCTCAGCTACTAAATGCGGTGTTTTTTTAATTTGTATTTCTCTTTGTGGATGAAATGCATTTAATAATATAATTGAAGAGCTGAATTCAATGTGATGCACTCTAAAGGTGAAGTGAGGGTTGTCCACGGTATGTCATCTGGCTTAGCTTCCCTGCTATCCTTTATCTCGACTCTTTTTGCGACTTTGTATTGCAGCAAACTTGTGCATCATTACATTCAAATGTGCGTGTTGGCATAACCAAGTGAATTTGGATGCGTTCATTGTTTTCCAGCATCGCCCAGAATCATACTAAGTAATAGGGGGATAAGTGGACTCGTATTTTTGCAGTGGGTGTGAAATTCTCAACAAGAACAAACTCGTTCATGTCAACAGGAAAGCTGTTGGAGTCCACTAATGCTGTTAGGGTCAGGGCGTGAAATAGTACTGAAAAAAAAGAGATTGTCTTTAAGCTGTGGCGTTACTCTACTGGTATGTCTGTCCTGGGGGTAAAGTACAGAGTACAAGGCAAAGGTTGGTGTATCACAGAAACATAATTCAAATGATAATTACTACACCATATATAGCACTGTCATTGAAAATCCCTACTCCTGTGTCACCTTATTGGGAAGATAGACACAAAATGCTGGAGTAACTCAGCGGGTCAGGCAGCATCTTTGGAGAAAGGGAATAGATTATGGTTTTTTTCTCCAGAGTTGCTGCCTGACCTGCTGAGTTACTCCAGCATGTTGTGTCTAACTTTAGTGTAAGCCAGCACCTGCAGTTCCTTCCTACACAACTTTAGTGCATGCTTTCTGCAGAGCTGAATTTGCCAATTGCTATCACCCAAATGCAAGAACTAAAATTAAATTTAACCTAAGGTCTCTGAACTTCAGTCTTCACTGCTCTTGTATGAAGAAGTGTTTATAGTATTGTGTTTCATAAAGTTACCATTTCCTAATCATTTATAGCTGACGTACATGTTCACCACCGAATTTCTGGCAATTGATGGTCTGGCGTCCTTGATTCCTGACAAAATTACGATAGCACATTTGAAATTCGCCCGTAGGTCCCCTGGAAAATGTGGCTGGGTTTGTCAGCCGAGCTCCATCTCATTGTGATGCCTCAATCGGAGGATTGAATTTGTCCCCAGTGGCCGAGGCTCTGGAACTCCAGCCTGGTCGGAGCCGGTAGATCTGTTCCCACGGCCGATTTCTGCGGCAGATCGGCGGGTCAAATATGCCGGCTGTGACTGCGGCTCTGGGACTCTGGCCCAGAGCCGGAGCCAGCAGATTAGTGCGACACGGTGGCGTAGCGGTAGAGTTGCTGCCTTACAGCGAATGCAGCACTGGAGACCCGGGTTCGATCCCGACTACGGGTGCCGTCTGTACGGAGTTTGTACATTCTCCCCGTGACCGCGTGGGTTTTCTCCGACATCTTCGGTTTCCTCCCACACTCCAAAGACGTAAAGGTTTGTAGGTTAATTGGCTTTGTATAAGTGTAAATCGTCCTTAGTGTGTTAAATAGTGTTAATCTGCAGCGATCGCTGGTCGGTGCGGACTCATTGGGCCGAAGGGCCTGTTTCTGCTCTGTATCTCTAAACTAAATTAAACTAAAAGATCCAATTCCATAGCTGACTTCTGTAGCCAACCTTGCGGGCGATATCCCGGCCCCCCCAAGCCGCGTGACCTCTGCTGATCTGGCAAAATGGATAATAGGGCAATGCTGTGGATTCAAGGCTGCTGGAAAATCTGCAGTGGACCTGTACCTGCCTATCACTGCCTGTAGACTCGACACCATCCAGCAGTTTTTTTAAATCTTTTTGATACTACTTTAAGCTTCAGTTCTAAGAAAAAATAGATGAAATGTATTTAAAAGTTACAATAAAATGTCGTAGAGGATAGATTAGATGCATGTACTGTCGAAAGATTTTCAGTCGTTCTTAATTGTCCCTGGTGATCAGAGGCATTTAAAAACTGTTCAAAAGCATTTTGATATTTTTAAAGAGGATATTTCTTAAAGAAACACATTTATTTTGAAATTAGGTTTACCTGAAAACATGATTGAATGCTTGAAATTTATTTAAACATGAGGATTCGTTAAAATAAAAAAACAAAAACACAGCGTCATATACATTTCAAACATGTTTGGTGATGCCATTTAAATCCATGTATTCAGATTAGTTTAGTTTAGAGATTGAGAATGGATACAGGCCCTTCAGCCCACCTAGCCAGTGCCGACCTAGCCAGTGCCGACCAGTACGTTAGTTCTAGCCTTACACACCAGTGACAATTTACAGAAGCCAATTAACCTTCGAACCTGAATGTCTGTGGAGTGTGGGAAGAAACCAGAGCACCTAGAGAAAACCAGAGAAAGCCCACATTGTCACAGGGAGAACGTACAAATGTACTAACTATGTACAGACAGCACCCGTTGTCAGGATCAAACCTGGATCCCTGGCGCTGTAAGACAGCAACTCGACCACTGAGCCACTGTGCCACATGTGGTTGAGCAACTTATGCTTGTCCTCTTTAGCATTTAGTGAAAGGGTCAGATGTGCGTATTTGGGGACTCCATTTAGATCGTTATGCTTGGCACAAGCTTGCTGCTGAGTCAAGCAGCTTTCGGGAGGGCAGATGCATTGACAATTGATCTCTAGCCTATTCCTGACCTGTTTGGAGTTCACAAGTGCTAAAGTCGGGAACGGACTGATCTGGCCCCTGAGATCAGCCAACAGCTTTCCATTGAAGCTCACACAATCTTGCCGATAAACTCCACTTTCCACAGTGCATCTTTGATGTTAGATTATTGCATAGTCTACGGTCATAATGTGGGACTCAGGTCAATGGGATTTAACTGAACAGTTCAGCTTCCTGAACTAGTATTACTGCATTTACAAGAGAAAATCATCACAATCCCAATGAACAGCTCCTAGCTTTAGGGGTTAAAAGTTGGACAGATAATATTGAACGCTTCAATGTTTGACTTGTTTGTATTGGCCCAGAGCCATGTTGCAGACATTGACATAGTAATGCAGAAATCCTGTATGTGATATAGAATTTGTACACTTTAAAGTGAAAACCGCATAGGCTTTTGGTTTCTTTCTCTTGTGGAAAAAGTGCCAGATTACACAATACAGACGGTTTTCATCTTTTCCCATAAATGTACCAATTCCTAAGATATAAATGACTGAATTCATCATCAATTCATCAGGGACACAGAGCTATGCAGTTCTGTTTACAGTGGCAGAAAGTTAATATAAATTTTCATCAGAAGGGGAAGTTTACACATATGATTCTATTTGTCCTTCATTATTAGCACCTGAGTCTAGGCAGGCAAGCATAATTGTCTACAGGCACAGGCCAAATAGATGCAAGGGAAAGGCAAATAAGCACACCAAAAATAATTTTATGGTTGTCTGTTACAATTCTCTCACTGGGATTCTTAATCTAAAAAATCAATAAACAATGGGACCAAAACTGTTCCCTCAGATCAGCCACAACACCAGTTGAAGCAGCACACAGAAGATGGCTATTCCCTTCGGGTGCTTTTAAGTTTTATTCTACACTGTAAAACAGGACATTTCATGTGGTCTGAAATACCAGTTCCGTGAATCTGTTTCTGTTCTGCAAGCTGTATTTAGCTGTTTGTATATTAATAGGATAATGACAGCAGTCTTTTCTTTATGTTAAAAAAAATCCGTAAGGATTTAGGAATTGCTCAATAGGATTACGTTAGATCCAATAAAATACCGTAAAAGTCATATGGGATTCTTCACCAGAAACCCAGACAGGAGATTCTGGTTCAAGGCTGTCGCAGATCTTAGAGGAGTAATAGAAGTGACTTTTTTAATGCTGATTTTTAAATTAGCATTATTTTTTGCTGTCTTATTACAAAAATCACATTTATACCGTTATATTAGATTTCTGTTCTAGCCATCGGGAATAAGCAATTGAGCTGCAGAATTTTCTTGGACTTTGAAACTTGTGACATACTGTTATTCAGGCAACGAGAAATCTTCTGACAGTGGGGCCGAAATGGACGACTGGTTTCCCCTTATGCCCTCATTCCTCCCTGTCCTGCTTGTTCCCTCTGAAATCACCGAACAATCTGTCCAACAGCTGACAAAACCCGAGGCTAAAATGACTATTTTGTCTTCTGGTGACTCCGATTGACATACCCTTTTGAATTGTTTGTTGATTATCAGGCATTAGAATATTAGATCAAGTTAGAGGCTGAATACAGGGAATGAATATAATTGAAAAGGTATATATTTTTAAGAAAACGTAGAAAACATGTTCTTACAGCTGGAGAGTCATGTTAAAATTGGGTTGAAAACCATTATTAACAGAATGAAAACAGATTGTTTTGCCTTGCCTGATGTTTTTTTTTAAGTATGTGAAAGTACTCCTGTGGTGCCATTTTTGGTGTACCTCCCTTTTTTGTGGTTAAATAGTAGATATAATGTAGAACAGCACGGCACAGGAACACGCCCTTCAGTCAATGATGTCCATGCTGAACTGAATGACAAATTCAACTATTCCTTTCTGCCTGCACATGATCCATATTCCTCCATTACCTGCAAATACCTACCTCTGTCTAAAAGCCTCTTAAATGCCACTTTCAAATCAAACCAATCAAATTCCTCGTAAGTTGCAAAACATACTTGGCTAATAAAGTATGATTATGATTATGATTTTCATATCTGCTTCCACTTGCAGGCACTTTTCAGTCTGTGTGTGCCAAACACATCTCTTTCAAACTTTCCTCTGACCTTTACTCTAGGCCTTCTAACGTTTGAATTTCCACCTTGAGGAAAGGGTTCTGAAAGTCTATCCTATTCATGCCTCATAATTTTATAAAGTTCTGCCAGGTCTCTCCTCAGCCAGACAACACAATTCTAGTTGGTCCAACCTTCCCTTCTAGTTATAATGGCAGGGGGTGGGCAACAGATCAGCAGGTGAGAAAACGGAAGGGCTGATGAGAAAGTGGTTCAGAATGATGAGGCCACGTGCAAACTGGAGGAACGGCACCTCATATTACACTTGGGTAGCTTACAACCATCTGCCTATCAAAGGCCCACCCATCTCTATCCATCTATTACCTGCCACGCTTTGACCTAATAAGTAGGTAAGTACATTTTATTTATATAGCACGTTTAAAGCAACTCGCGTTGAAACCAAAGTGCTTTACATAGAAAAAATAATTAAGTTTCCGTGCATCCATAGAAAAATTTTAAAAAGAAAAACGACACAACACTTCATAGAATTCAACATGAACGTCCCCCCACAGCAGAATCAATTTTTTCTGCTGTGGGGAAAGTCATCAGAAAATTAAGTCCTCTTCTTCTGCGATCACCCGATGTTGGGGCCTATTTGTGGCTTCCGCAGCCAGTCCGATTTTTTTCAGGCCCTCTTGCCGGGAAGATGGAACCCTGGCATCGGGTGAACACTCCTCAGTGGCTTGGAATGTCTGGAGCGGCCGCTTCCTCCCCGGAGACCGCGGCACCCAAAGTCCTCAGGCCACGCCTGCCTCCCCTGTCTCCCAGCATTCTTCCCACCAACCCCCGCCTTCTTCACAATCAGCCGGAAGAAGGGTCCCAAACCAAAACATCACCTGTCCGTTCTTTCCGGAGATGTGGACTGATCCGCTAAGTTACTCCAGCACTTCGTGTTCGTGTGTGTAGACCAGCATCTGCAGTTCCTTGTTTCCACATGAAGGAGAGAGCTAATTTGGCAGCCCCATGTACAAATAACATTTTACAGTCAATATTTTAATTGAGTTTGGTTTTACCACACATAGAGTTATAGTATCATGCAGCGTGGAAACAGGCCCTTTGGCCCAACGTGCATGCTGACCAATTTCTCTCATCCACGCGAGTCTCACCTGCCCATGTTTGGCCCACATCGCTCTAAACATTTACAGCCACGTGTCCATGTTTCAGAATGTACATTTACCTCCCTATTTTATTGTGAAAAAAACTACATTCATAGATCGAACATAATCTGTCATTATGTCCAATTTATTGGAATATTGTATGTTGTCATCCCGTCCACTGATCTTCAGGCTGGAAAGGGTGCAGAGAAGATTTATGAGGATGGTGCCAGGACTCGAGGGTCTGAGCTACATGTTGAACAGGCTAGGACTCTTCCTCAGTACACAGGGGAATGAGGGGTGCTCCTATAGAGGTGCATAAAACCATGAGCGGAATATATTGGAACATAGGATTGAGGTGGGGGGGGGGGGGGGGTTTTATGGAACAAGTGGTGGTGGAGGTAATTGAGGCAGGTACTATCACAACATTTAAGAACCATTTAGAAAGGTAAATGGATAGAATAGGTTTAAAGGGATATGGACCAAACGCAAGTAGGTGAGACTAGTGTAGATAGGACATGTTGGTCATTGGGCAAGTTGGACACAAGGGCCAGTTTCCACGCTGTAAAACTCTAGGACCACATTCATTATCTCATACCATATTCAAAGTAAAAACCATTGAATTTTTTGAAAATTGGTAATTGTACTGTTTTTTATACAGAGAATAGTTTCATTTATAAAATATCATAAACAACAAAGAAGTGTACACTGACCATGAGCATTAAATTTATTCCTATAACATATTTGTTATTTAGCTATTTGTTGCTGCAAAGTTGTTGTCGGTGTTATGCTGTCTGCTACCCTTGTGCAATAATATACTTCAATTAATGAACAACCATTCATAGCTTTTTATAGATTTTTTTTTTAAATGAGAAGTGGGAATAAAACAATTGTAAACCTTTCAGCCTAACTAGAGTAATGGGCAAACTATTGGGGATTTTCTTTGAGGGGAAGCATTAGATTCAGAGTCTTTTTCTTTCGTGTGCATCATCTATGTTTCAGATGTTGGGCCAGGCTCTTGCACAGTGGACATCCTTCTCATTTGGCACCACTAGATCTTCCAGGCAGCATTGTTCACCAAGAAGTGGGCATCTTAGTAGGTGTGGCGTGGATTGTACAGATGTTCCACATTCACATTCTGTGTCTGCCACATCTGCATAGCCCCATTTACTCATATTGGTCTTGCATCGCCCCATCCCTGTACGAAGCCTTTTGAGGGATTTCCAGCTCTTCCAGTCACACCTGCGTCCAGGTGGTAGCTGTTCCTTGGTTGGGATTGGCATCTTTACATGGTGGTGGTTTTCACTGCGTTTCTTTTCCCACAAGGCTAATCTGGTTGCTTGAGGAGACTGTGACAGTGGCTGGACTGTGTGAAGGAAGCTCTTCCTCGACTTCAGCGTGTTTTGGGGCTGGGTGATGGAAGTGACAGGATGGCGGGTGTCCCCAACTTGCCCACTACGTTCAGTTCTACCGGCAACTGATCTGCAGATTCCTGGTGGAGCAACACCGGCCAAGACATGCAAGCTCTCCACATCCGTGGGTTTAGGCAGCCAGTGACGCATCTGCAGCTGTCATTAAGGGTAGCATCAACTTTCTTCGCACGAGCTGATCTCTCCCAAACAGGACAAGCATACTCTGCAGCAGAGTAGCACAGTGCAAGAGCAGTTGGCCGCAGTGTGGATGCATTGGTACCCCACGACGAGTTTGGCAGCTTGCGGAGGAGGCTGTTCATGAGGATTCAGAGTGAGCAATGAGGAAATAGGCCTTTCACCCAAGCTCGCCCATGAAGGCAATGCTCACCTAAACTAGTCCCATTTCCTGTACCTTAAACCTTTTCTATTTGTGTACCTGTCCAAATGTCTTTTAAATGTTGACAATGTACCTGCTTCATCCACTTTCTCTGGCAGTTCATTCCATGAACTGTGTGAAGAAGTTGCCACTTTAGATCTTTCCTCTCTCACCATAAACTGATGCCCTCCAGTTTTTGATTCCTCTTCCCTGGGAAAAGATTGGATGCATTCACATTACCTGTACTCCTCATGATTTTATACATTTATATAAGATCATCCCCCAGTCTCCTGTGGTCCAAGGATTAAAGTGCTAGCCTGTCCAACAGTTACCTACAACTCAGCCTCTCCAGTCTTGACAACATTCTGGAAAATGTTCTTTGCACTCTTTCCACCTTAATGATATCTTTCGCACGGCAGGGTAATTTAAACAGAACACTATATTTCCAAGTGCAGCCTAACACTTGTTTTGTGCAACTGCAACACAATGTCCCAACTTCTCTACTCACTGCCCTGGCTGATGAACTCCAGGGTGCCTAACGATTTCTTCTCCCCCTGTCTTCTTGTGATGCAACTTTCAAGAAAACAAGTACTTGTATTTGCAAGCCCCTCTGTAGAACTCTGAACTCCCCAGGAACTTACCATTCACTGTTAAAGTCCGAACCTCGTTTGACTTCCTGCGATGCAGCACCTTGCACTTATCTGAATTTAATGCCATTTGCCATTACTCCTCCTCCTTAGCTAATCAAGATGCTGCATTCATATTTATCATTGGCAAAGCACAAATTAATCACACGAACCTTTTAAGAGAAGAACGTTTCTGTCTAATTTGAATTAGTTTTTTTGAGAAGTTTAGAAAAATGTATGTAGGTGAAGGCAGTGTAGTTTTCATAGATTTGAGCAAGGTTGTTGATGAGACTTTGTTCAGCAGACTGATGAACTTGTAGATTCCAAAGCAAGTTGGTCCAAGGTTGGCTCAGTTAGAGCAAACAAATGTTAATGGTCTCTTGTGGCGCCACCTGGTGGCAACCCAAGGGCACAACGAACCATCGGCTCTAGAGGGCGGCGTCTTGGTGTGGGAGGCGCTAGTCACGGGGTCGGTGCCTGGGTTGGTATTTAAGGCCGGGCAACGCCCGTGACCACGAGCGAGCTGTATTGGAGAGAATAAACACGTCTAGTGCACACAACTCATGTCCAACTAGTTTTTGGCTGGACTCCTGCGAGTCCCCACTACACTTTGCACATTAGGATAGTGGACAGGTCAGGGTCTCAATTCTCCTCCCAAGTAAACATCTAAAAAGGTTGAATCTCACAATGTTAAGGATGGTCATATCCATCAAGTAGCAGCAGATTCATATGTTGTATCATCATCGGGCCACTGTGTGATTTTGTGTTTGAAAGGCAAAGTGAGGTCTGGAGGCTTATTGCTCAGTTTCTTGTTTTTAACGATACTTATCTTTCATCTTTAATTTAAGGGCGGTGCCTTCTCTCATTCACTCCGTGATATGAACTATAATACGCTGTTAAATTCATGTTCATAAATGATAGGAGCAGCATTAGGCCATTCAGCCCATCAAGTCTACTCCACCATTCACTCATGGCTGCCCTATCTTTCCCTCTCAACCCCATTCTCCTGCCTTCTCCAAATAACCCCTTCCATCTGTACTAATCAAGAATCTTTCTACCTCTGCCTTAAAAATATCCATTGACAGCCTCCACAGCCTTCTGTGGCAATGAATTCCACAGATTCACCGCCCTCTGACTAAATAAATTTCTCCTCATCTCCTTCCTAAATTCTGATGCTGTGACCTCTGGTCCTAGACTTTCCCACGAGAGCAACCATCCTCTCCATATCCACTCTATCAATACCTTTCACTATTAACCAAAAGAACTTAAGGAGTTCCAGGCTGCATTACTACTTTGCACTCACTTTACAGCTCCCAGCAAGGTAGACACAAAATGCTGGAGTAACTCAACGGGACTTAACGGGACTCTTAGAGAAGGAATGGGTGATGGGAAGGGTCGAGACCCTTCTTCAGACACACCCTGACATTATATTAGCCATATACAGTGGGGCTAGCCACATTAAGGGGGCTACGATTAAGACATTTGCTGTCGGTCAAAAACAATTGACCTATCTTTTGATAGTTATAAACTGCAGGAGGATATCAGTGATTAGGTCAGCCAAAGAGAAACAAATGAAATTCAATCGAGTGAAGTTTAGGAAGAGCAAGCAGTGTACGGGAAGACATAATACATGGTGTGACTCTCAGAACTGTGAAGGAACAGAGATATTTTGGAGTGAATGTCCACAGACGCTTCAAGCTTGCAGGACTGGTGGAGAAGATTAAGAAAGAAGATGAAATGTTTCCCTCAGAAAAAGCAGGCAGGTTATACCAGTACTGCATAAATCCCTGTGCAGTTCTGATGACCACATTACGAGAATAATCTGTTGCAGTGGAGAAGGTACAGAGGTGATTTACACGAGTGTAGCCAATGCTGGAGAATTTTAGCTGTAAGAATAATTGGGTAAGTTGAGGTTCTATTCTTTAGGATGTGGGAGGATGAAGGATGATTTGGTAAGATACAGTGGAACCTTTATCCCAGGGTGGAGATGAGTCTGCCAACAGTCATAAAACACAACAAGACACATAAAACATGAATTTAAAGTGGCGAGTGGAAGGTCCAGGATTGGGGATGAGCAAAGATTGGGGAGGGGATGGAGGGGGAAGTCTACCCCATAACAGAAAAGGGAGGAGTTATACAGTTTGATAGCCACAGGGATAAAGGATCTTCTGTGGCGTTCTTGTTGGAACCAGTCTGTTGCTGAAGGTACTCCTCAGGTTGACCAGTGTGGAGGGGGTGAGCTGTATTGTCCAAGATAATCTGCAGTTTGAGAAGCATCCTCTCCTCCAAGACCACCTCCAATGAATCCAACTCCACTCTCAGGATGGAGCCAGACTTCTTGATGAAGTTTGGTTCAGTTTGAATAGGAAGCACCTAGTCCCCTTTGTAGGAAGAGCAGTGATTAGGATTAGAGAGGAGCTGAGGACAGGTTTTTCACTCTCATGATGCAGTGGTCTGGAGCTCATCCCTGTCACAATTGAGCCTGTGGCCTACAAGGCTGCCAATCAAGGAATGCATTAGAAAATTATTTTCAGGCCACCACAATTATGATAGGCTGAGCATCCTCATTCTGTGCAATACATTTCTTTGATTTTCAGACGAGACTCAATAGGTCTGGCACTGAATGCAATGTTTTAGCTTCCTACAGCCCCTTCCAAATCTCCTCATATCCAATTAATTTCCCTCGGGTGGATGTATGGTCGTTATACGTTTAGTTCCCAGTGGGATTTTCATTTCAAAGAGGTGATATGGTAGTAAGAAAACAAACTGCCGGAGGAACTCAGCAGGTTGGGTTTCATCTGTGGAGGGAAATGGACAGTCGACGTTAAACTAAGATTAAGTCCTCCACTTGACAAACAATTGTTGTCAAAGATAGACACAAAAAGCTGGGTCAGTAAAGCTGAGTAACGAAGCGCATCAGACAGCATCTCTGGAGAAAAGCAATAATTGACGTATCGGGCCAAGACTGTTCTTCAGTCTAAAAAATGGTCGAACCCAAAAAGTCACCTATTCCTTTTATCCAGAGTCTGACCTGCTGAGTTACTCCAGCTTTTTAGAGTCATAGAGTCATAGAGTGAAGGTAGACACAAAAACGCTGGAGTAACTCAGCGGGACAGGCAGCATCTCTGGAGAGAAGGAATGGGTGATGTTTCAGGTTGAGACCCTTCTACAGACTGATGTCAGGGGAGGGGGCGGGATATAGATAGAATGTAATCGGAGACAGTAAGACTGGTGGGAGAACTGGGAAGGGGAGGGGAAGGAGAGAGGGAAAACAAGGGCTATTTCGTTAGAGAAGTCAATGTTCTTACCGCTGGGATGTAAGCTAGCCATGTGAAATATGTGGTGCTGTTCCTCCAATTTTTGCTGGGCCTCACTCTGACAATGGAGGAGGCCCAGAACAGAAAGGTCAGACTGGGAATCGGAGGGGGAGTTAAAGAGCTGAGCAACTGGGAGATCAGGTAGGTTAACGCGGACTGAGCGGAGGTGTTCAGTGAAACAATCGCCGAGCCTGCGCTTGGTCTCGCTGATGTACGGGAGTTGACACCTGGAACAGCGGATACAGGAGATGAGGTTGGAGGAGGTGCAAGTGAACCTCGGCCTCACCTGGAAAGACTGTCGGTGTCCTTGAATGGAGTCGAGGTGGGAGGTAAAGGGACAGGTGTTGCATCTCCTGAGGTTGCAGAGGAAAGTAGCTGGGGAGGGGGTGGTTTGGGTGGGAAGGGATAAGTTGACCAGGGAGTTATGGAGTGAACAGTCTCTGCGAAAAGCAGAAAGGGGTGTAGATGGAAAGATGTAGCAAGTAGTGGGATCCCGTTGGAGGTGGCGAAAATGTTGGAGGTGGCGAATATGCTGTATACGACGGCTGATGGGGTGGAAGGTGAGGACAAGTGGTACTCTGTCCTTGTTACGAATGAGGGTAGGGGAAGTAAAAGCGGAGCTGCGGGATATTGATAGTGAGAGCCTCATTTATATTGGAAGAGGGGAACCCCCATTTCCTAAAGAATGAGGACATCTCTGATGCCCTGGTATGGAACACCTCATCCTGGGCGCAGATGCGGCATAGACGAAGGAATTTGGAGTAGGGGATAGAGTCTTTGCAGGAAGTAGGGTGGGAAGAAGTGTAATATAGATAGCTATGGGAGTCGGTGGGTTTGTAGTGGATTTCGGTCAATAGTCTGTTTCCTGTGATGGAGACGGTGAGATCTAGAAATGGTAGGGAGATGTCGGAGATGGTCCAAGTGAATTTAAGTACAGGATGGAAATTGGTTGTAAAGTTGATGAATTCTGTGAGTTCTGCATGGGTGCAGGAGGTAGCACCAATACAGTCGTCAATGTAGCGGAGGTAGAGTTCGGGGATAGGGCCAGTGTATGTCTGGAGCAGGGATTGTTCGATGTAATGTACAAAGATGCAGGCATAGCTGGGGCCCATGTGAGTGGCCATAGCTAAGCCTTCCTCCGGATTTGGAGGAAGTGGGAGGAGTTGAAGTAGAAGTTGGTGAGGGTAAGGACCAGCTCTGCTAGGCGTGTTAGTGGACAGAAATTGGCTGGTTCTGTGGTCGAGGAAGAAACGGAGGGTGTTCAGGCCCTCCTGGTGGGGGATTGAGGTGTAATGACTGGACATCCATAGTAAAGATGAGGGAATAGGGGCCTGGAAAATGGAAGTCATTGACGAGACGAAGAGCGTGTGAGGTTTCTTGGTCATAGGTAAGGAGGGATTGAACCGGGGGGTAGGATGGAGTCGAGGTATGTGGAAATTAATCCTGTGGGACATGAACAAGCAGAAACAATTGGTCTGCCAGGACAGTTCTGTTTGTGTATGTTGGGGAGAAGATAAAATTGTGCCGTGTGGGGCTGGGGAACGATAAGGTTGGAGGCTTTAGAGGGCAGAGAGCTCATAGAGTGATACAGTGTGGAAACAGACCGTTTGGCCCAACTTTCCCACACATGTCCCAGCTACACTAGTCCCACGTACCTGCGTTTGGTCAATATGTCCTATCCATGTACCTGCACTTGGTCCAAACGTGTCCTATCCATGTACCTGTCCAACTGTTTTTAAAACGTTGGGATAGTCTCAGCCTCAACTACCTCCTCTGGTTGCTTGTTCCATACACCCACCACCCTATGTGTGAAAGAGTTACCCCGCAGATTCCTATTAAATCTTTTCCCCTTCACCTTGAACCTATGTCTTCTGGTCCTCGATTCCCCTACTTTGGGCAAGAGATTCTGTGCATCTATTCCTCTCATGATTTTATATAGGATTTTGCATCATTTTGTATCTATCTTCGATTTAAACCGGCAACTACAGTTCTTCCTACACAAATAATTGTTGTCAACTGAAGGAGAGGGGATCGCTCCCTGTCATGACTTCTTCTTTATCATCCTCCACACTGTAACCCCATGATGAGATGAATCATATCCTCTGACCACCAAGCAATGGGTGGGGAATCAGTGACCAATAATCGTCTTGATAGAAATGATGGGAAACACAGCGGAAAATGCTGGAGTTGCTCATCATGCCATGCAGCATCTGCAAAGAGAGAAATAGTTAAATGTTTTGGTTCGGGTTTCACCAGAACTAATGGGAAGGTGAAATCTCGATTAGTGCATTAGTTGGTTAGTTACCTTAGTAGATGAATTTTCCCACATATTCTTACTCGATTTAACACCACATCCTGGGGGGAGAAACATTCATTAATTTGATTTGTGATGTTTTAGAAGAATAATACCTTGTTTACTGTAAAATGAATTGCATACCTGACTTGTTTGTCATCAGATTAAGAAGGCTGATTGGTGGAATGGGGATGGGGTTGGTGGGATGGGGAAAAGGAGTTGAAAGGAGGCGAATCAAAACAACAGAAGTTATCGGACAATGAGTGCAAAGGAATAGTGCTTTGAGAATGATTGGCCTTTGATTTTATTGGACGGGTTTTGAGAGGATCTGGAGAGAAGGAATAATGTAATCTGGGGTCACTCTGTAATAATGTAATCTGGGCTGACATATTTCCTGTTGGGTCCAAAGGATAAAGAAGCACAAGACCAGGTTGATAAATGTTTGACGGCAGAGAGACACTCAACATATCACCACAGCTTTCCCACGTAGTAATTATAATCATCTCTTTCCAATGATCAATGCATAAGGACTCTTCTTCTTCTTGCGTATGGCGTGCACAGCCTAAAGTTGTAGGACAACTTGTTCTATTTGATCTTACTTGATTGTGCATGCCAGGTTGATTGCATTCGTCGAAACAGGGAAGGTTGCAATCTCCCACCCCAATGCATAAGGCCAAGTACAAGGAACAATCTGCACAACCCTCACATCTATCCATGTGCGTCTTTTCTGCTTGAGTTGTGACCATTTTCAAACTTGTGTAATGTGGCCAACAAGCAGAATATCACAGAGGGTTTAATATATGAGTTATTTTGATGATCCATTACACAAAATAAATGACATAGTCAACCATGAATCATCAAATGGTTTATATGCAAGGTTGCGTCATAACCTGGAGCAACGGAATAGGTTGAAGAAGGTACTCGACCCGAAACATCACCCATTCCTTTTCTCCAGAGATGCTGCCTGTACTGCTGAGTTACTCCAGCTTTTTGTGTATGTTCAGATTAAACCAGCATCGGCAGTTCCTTCTTACATAAATCATAACCTAACGGATTTTTAAAAATCAAATAAACAAAAAAATGAACATAATTTTTCCATGAATAATTTTTCTATGAATTGTTTTAATAAGTTGCATTATTTTAGATTTAACGTCTAATTGTCACCCTTTTTGAATGTAACAAAATAAAATGTTTCAAATTAAAAGCAGCTCACTGGCGCAGGTGATGGAGCTGCTGTCTCACAGCAGCAGAGAACCAGTTTCAATCCTGACCTCAGGTGCTGTCTAGGTGGAGTTGGCACGTTCTCCCTGTAACCGTGTGGATTTCATCTGGGTGCTCTGGTTTCCTCCCACATCCCAAAGATGTGTGGGTTTATTGGTTAACTGGCCGCCATAAATTGCCCCTGGTTTGTAGGAAGTGGATTGCAAAGTGGAATAAACAACTGGTGTGAAGTGATGATCATCGTGAACTCAATGGGTTGAAGGACTTGGCCTCCACAGCAGTCCATGGCAATGAATTCCACAGTTTCACCACCTTCTGACTAAAGAGACTAGGACTTAAGACTCGGACCTCTCCCTTGAGATGTCACTCTGCACCCTGCACCTAGGAAGCCACACACCATCATGGAGTCTTTTAAGCATCTCGAACTTTGGATGCTTTAAAGACAAGCTCATTGAATTGTACCCAAGTTCATTGGTGAAAACGTATTTGGGCTCCACTTGTGCAGCTGAAAATTCAAGCACTGTTGATCGCTTTAAATCTACTGCATATCCAAGCATCAGTCTATTCTATCATGCAGTAAAATGCGTTGTTTTGATTGCAAATGTCAGAGACTGTGTAAAATACACTGCTGCTTGTATGTAGCGTGTGTAATGCTATCAATAAACAGGAATTTCTCGACCATGGAATTTCGCTAATCTATAAAATGTTGCCCTTTAAAAATACGACCACAGTACGAACAGAATCAAATCATGCTCAGATCGGGGATACAGCAGAGACACTAGCATGAGGATTCTGAATTGACAAATAGAAATACAGTTTTAGCTTTTCTACTCTTTTAGAGCTATTTTGACTTCTGGTATGTGAGGCAAAGTAGAACTAAAAATATTATTTTATTAGGTTAAACGTCATAAAAGACAGTAAAAAAAATATCAGGAATTCCTTTTGTAAGTTAAATGGTTCGCACAACTTTAGTGTTTGTTTTAATATTATTAACAAGCAAACATTTTATGAAGCTTAACCATCTATATACATATTACTAAAACTCTCATCTTGTTTGTTTGTATGCAAGCATGCGTGTGTGTGAGATCCCGAAACCCCGCCAAAACGGTACACGATAGCGCTACAATTCTTGGCCCACCTTACTCACCATTGTCCTGGGATGTAAATGAAACAGGTTTTGTTCAGATTGCTGTTATATTTTATAAGTTATTAACATTTTAAACTTTACAAAAATCATTTTTCAAACTACTTTTACGTGGTTAACCGAGTTTGATGTCACAATAACATCACAATGGGATCCCAAATCTCATTGACATTAAAAACCCTGATTTTCAAGAAAAGTCTGTTTAAATCATATTCTTCCGTTTTCATTAAGAGCTAACATTGTGTTTAGGTTATTTTTGTTTAAAAATGGCAATTTTCATTGTGGGGGTGTGGGATGGGGGGAGGTGAGGAGTGGGGGAGCAGGGGGATAGAGGGAGAGGAGGGGGTAGGGAGGGGAAAGTCGGGGAGGTGAGGAGGGCGAGTGGGGGAGGGGGGAAAAGGGAGAGGATGGGGAGTGGGGGAGGTAGGGAGTGGGAGTTAGAGGGAGAGGAGGGCAATGGGGTAGGTGAGGAGGGAGAGTGGGGGAGTGGGATAGGGGGAGGTGAGGAGTGAGGGAGAAGGGGATAGAGGGAGATGAGGGGGTAGGGAGAGGGGAGGGGTTATGGAGGGAGGGAGGGAGTGACTGAGGGTAGAGGAAAGGAGAGGGAGGGAGAAGTGAGGGAAGGAATGGGGAGGGAAGAAGGAGAGGGGAAATAAGAGGGGTGGTCAAGAGGAGGGGGTGGGAGTGCTGGGGGATGAGGTGGAATGGAGGAGGATAGGTGTAGGAAGAGGGATGAGCAGGCACAGTTGGGGGAGGCTTGACATGACTCGCGTCACAACAGGGATCTCTGGCATTACAACGGGAACTGGTCAGCTGCGCCTGCGCACTTGGGGGCTATGGGTCAGTGGTGGAATATTGCATTGGGGGAATGGTGCCCAATGGGTCTGCACCTGGTCTAGTATAGAATAAAAACATGCATTCATAGTCAGAGTGAGGACCAGTGATGGGCCTCCTCCATTGTCAGAGTGAGGCCCAGCATAAATTGGAGGAACAGCACCTCATATTTCACTTGGGCAGCTTAAACCCCAGCGGTATGAACATTGACTTCTTCAACTTCAAGTAACCCTTGCTTTCCGTCTCTCTCCATCCCCCCCCCCCCCACCCCTTCCCAGTTCTCCCACCAGCCTGACTGTACATTGTATCTCTGTTTGCTTTGTTGTCACCTTCTCCTAGCTAACAATGATATATTCTAGATTTATCTTGATCCTCATCTCTTTTGATCTCTTATACTTTCTTATCTCTGTTACTCCCCCCCCCCTGACGCTCAGTCTGAAGAAGGGTCTCGGCCCGAAACGTCACCCATTCCTTCTCTGGAGATGCTGCCTGTCCCGCTGAGTTACTCCAGCATTTTGAGTCTATCTTGGTGTAAACCAGCATTTGCAGTTCCTTCCTACACGTGCAATGTCATGTCAGCTTCCAGTTTGAGAGGAACATAGTTTTCAATAAATGGCTTTCAGAAAATTGATTGTTATCCTATTATCCCTTAAAGCAATGAGGAAGATGGATGGTTAAAATAAGGACTGCATACTCCCCATTGGCTTCTTAATCTTGCCAGCTGCATTTTTAAACGGCTGTGTTGTGGAACTGGGAGATGTGGGAGGTGAAGGTGGTCCTAGTCCAAGACGAACTTCACTTGAGGTGAATTCAGTACCCTATCAGTTGTGCACAGTGCCTGATGCATACAGGAAAGTGACTGTATATTGATACTTGTCATAGATGAGATCTGGATAAGGGATATTTCACACAGTGCATATGAAACAAGATTCAAATTTCAGCCAAGTTACTGAATGGCAAAGCAAGAAAGTTGACAGAGCTTATGAGAACTAGATGTAACTTGTAATAAACACTTATAGATGTGTGCAACACAGGCACTGGATTGTCTGTCACCCACATAATCATCAGTAAACACGTGTCCAGAAATGAATGAAACACAAAGTGTTGGAGTAACTCATCATGTCAGGCAGCATCCCCAGAGGGAATGGAAAGACAGTGTTTGTGTCTAGACCTATTGTCAGAATCTGAAGTAACCTGAAATGTCACCTGTCCTTTATCTCCAGGGATGCTGCCTGACCTGTTGAGTTATTCCAGCACCTTGTGCTTTACTCAAGATTCCAGCAGCTGTGATTCTATCTTTATGCTGTGTGCATCTGCAGTTCTATGTGCTTCTCGAATGCACAGAAATTAAGTTGCGTTGATATGTACAATCAATTTGAAAAGTTGCAGCTGCTACCAAAGACTGTGCTGCAACTCCCCTTAAATTAGTATATTGTTTGTCTGGATGGAGTAGCTTGCTACTCGCATTTGTTAATGATAGTTCCACACTTCTATAGCCAAGTATAATGTCTTTCCAGAACTTAAATTCTAGATTATTCATCATAGAGTAGATGGGGAAGTTATCCATTTTAAAGTCCTGCATACCAAGGAGATTAGCCCCCTGGGGAAGGCTGTTAAGGCACATTGTCAATGCATGAATCTATCAGTTCAATACCTTAACTTAAAGTGGAACTTACTCATAATTTCAGAATGTTAATAAGAATATTTATGCAACTGAATCGCAGTTGCTCAGCACATTAATGTTTTACTAGTCCCATCCCCCAATGCGGGGGGGGGGGGGGGGTCACAGGGGAGGGCTGGTCTCCGAACGCAATATTCCACCACTCACCCATAGGTCCCAATACGCACCACTTCCTGGAGAGGGAGGGGAGTAGAGAGGGAGGGGGGTAGAGAGGGAGGGGGTAGAGAGGGAGGGGGGTAGAGAGGGAGGGGATAGAGAGGGAGGGGGTAGAGAGGGAGGGGGATAGAGAGGGAGGGGGTAGAGAGGGAGGGGCGTAGAGATGGGGAGGGGGTAGAGAGGGAGGGGGGTAGAGAGGGAGGGGGGTAGAGAGGGAGGGGGTAGAGAGGGAGGGGGTAGAGAGGGAGGGGGTAGAGAGGGAGGGGGGTAGAGAGGGAGGGGGGTAGAGAAGGAGGGGGTAGAGAGGGAGGGGGGTAGAGAGGGAGGGGGGTAGAGAGGGAGGGGGGTAGAGAGGGAGGGGGGTAGAGAGGGAGGGGGGTAGAGAGGGAGGGGGTAGAGAGGGAGGGGGTAGAGAGGGAGGGGGGTAGAGAGGGAGGGGGGTAGAGAGGGAGGGGGGTAGAGAGGGAGAGGGGGTAGAGAGGGAGGGGGATAGAGAGGGAGGGGGTAGAGAGGGAGGGGAGTAGAGATGGGGGAGGGGGATAGAGAGGGAGAGAGAGGGGGTAAAGAGGGAGAGGGAGGGGAGTAGAGAGGGAGGGGGATAGAGAGGGGGAGCGGCAGAGAGGGAGGGGGGAAGAGACCCTCCTCATTTCCCTCATCCTTCTCCCCTCACTCCCATTCCCTGCCCCAGGACCTACCCAGGTCTTAGAGCAGCAGCAGGGCCTGGACAGCCTGAGAGCCTATTGTGATTGGTGCACTGTGAGAGTCATTGTGACATCATCACTGGGCGGTCTCCGAGAAAACGGTTTGGGCATTTTTTGAAACTTTAAATCATGAATAACTTCGGAAATATAGGTCGGAATGTGACGGGAAGATGTTTATGGCTTCGACAGGGAAAATGTGAGTAGAATATGTGAAAATAGGAAGGCTGTGGTGTAGCGTTTGGAAGAAGATAGGAAAAAGCACAGCAGAGTGACACATTGCCAGCACGAACAAAGAGTTTTAGTAATATAGATGTTTCAGGGTGGTTATTAAAGATGTCTCTTTCTACCGCATCTAGTTTTAGGTAAAGTGGACATACAGTGCCCTCCATAATGTTTGAAACACATTGTGAAACCAAAATATGGCCTTTAATAACATCTGACAATGTGTACTTTCACCACATGTGATTTTTTTCTATTACAAATCTCAAATTGTGGAGTGCAGAGGCAAATAAGTAAATGATGGGTCTTTGCTCCAAATATTTCAGACGGCACTGTACCATTACCATCACTGCAGCCAACTTTATACCCCTTTATATCTGCACTATTGTAAAATATTAGCATATTACTTGATGTTTAGCCAGTGTTAGTTTCCAGTTATTTGAGAATAGAGTTGTTGAAAAGTGGCTATAATTTTCACTTGGAGTATTAAAAATGTTCTTGGATTTGATGAACATAAATTTCTAAGTCAGTAAAATCAGTCTGAAGAAGGGTCTCGACCCAAAACATCACCATTCCTTCTATTCAGGGATGCTGTCTGTCCCACTGAGTTACTCCAGCATTTTGTGTCTATATAAAGTTTTAGTGAGTTTCTCTTCTCAAGTGTCACACAAATGTACGTACTTTACATAGCACTACCCTTTTTTATTGTAAATGAGTCAAGGATAACTGTCAGATATCTGATGAAGGGTCCCGACCTGAAACATCATGTATACATGCCCTGCACAGATGCTGGCTCACTCGCTGACTTTGTCCAGCACTTAGTTTTTAGCACTGATAACTCTTCCTAATCTGTGTAGGAAAGAACTGCAGATGCTGGTTTAAATCGAAGGTAGACACAATATGCTGGTGTAACTCAGAGGGACAGACAGCATCTCTGGAGCCCCCCTTCCCAGTTCTGCCACCAGTTTTACTGTCTCCGACTACATTCTATCTCTGTCCCGCCTACTCCCCAGACTTCAGTCTGAAGAAGAGTCTCGACCCGAAACGCCACCCATTCCTTCTCTCCAGATATGCTGCCTGTCCCACTGAGTTACTCCAGCATTTCGCTCTTCCTAACCTGCTGGGTTAGTTCAGAAACTCCTGATTCCTGCATTTGCACTCTCTTGTGCAAGAAATTTGACTTGAGTTTATAAATCTGCAAATTACAAAGGAATTAAATGTTCTTTGTGCATGTCTGCATCCACCTATATGTCATAACATGGTGCCTGTGGAAGCAACTGCATGGTAGAGTGTTTGTACATCTTCATCCACTGGTCACTCTCAATAGGTGTCCGGAAGTAACAAAAAGAGTATAGATTAGATCACTATAGTAGAACAAGTTTTCCCATACCTACCCCAATGTTTTTTAAAGGCAGGTTATATTTGACAAGAGCAGCAAGTTATTGTCAACATTCAGAATCAGGGTTTAGACTCGTGTGATTAAACCCGTTTCTAAAGCTAACTATTATTACAGGTGTTAGAGGTTATGGGGAGAAGGCAGGAGAATGGGGTTAGGAGGGAGAGATAGATCAGCCATGATTGAATGGCGGAGTAGACTTGATGGGCCGAATGGCCTGATTATACTATTCCTTATGACCTTATGACTATGGAATGTTAACTTTATAAAAAGTGAAAAATCCAAGTACATTTAGAATCTGGGTTTTAACATTCATGATTAATTGTGCATCTTAAGATGATTTGTGAAATAGTTATTGTTTCTTTATGACTGGGGGAACATTTAGTATGAAGTTCACTTTCCCAGCTGCCTGGAGTGCTGCTGGAACACATGAGAAAAATTAAAATAAATAATTCTGTCTGTCAAGGGGTTCAAGACATCAGCGCTCAAATTTAGATGGTAGTTTGTGTCAAGTAGAACCGTTTAGTTAAATGAGGAACAAAAGGAAATACCTGAAATTTGCAACAGCTTCTACCCAGAGAATGCCGGTACATTAACATTTATTGAGTACAAATTATTGGCTCCACTCATTTGTCACAGCTTCAAGCATTTAGATCTAAACATGTGGCCTGTCATAGAATTTGTTTTCACTCTCAGTGCTGTCGAGATAACCCTGATGTTGATAAGAATTGCCTGTCAACAGCACTGGAGCTGTTCCAACTGACATGTTCTAGTTGAACAGCAAAATTGAAAAGCTATGCTAGTGGCAGATCGGGACAGAGAGGATGGTGCTGTAATCTTACAGCGTTCAGCTGATGCAGATATGACACTCGGGCCAGATCATTGTCTAGAATGTAAAACTCCAGAAGAAATCTATTTCCTCCGGCAGGCAGTTACTGTAGGCAGTGCCTAGTTTATGTGTGTCTACCTTGTTGTATCTTAACTGTTTGAATAACAATACTTTATTTGTACAACATTGTCACATAGCAACATAAAAAGTGAGGACAAGTGTCCCTCCACATGACGTCGCTCACTTAGTATTTTAAATAAATTATTTCAGCTTTCTTGAAATATTTATTTTTCTGCATCGATTGTAAATTGTATATTTTGTGCTGGAGCTTCAATTTATAAATTCAATTTTATAATTTGCAGTACATTCTGTACTTGGTGTGAAGTTGACACTGCTCAGCAGAGATTAAAACAAAAATATTAACTCTGAAGTTAAAACAATATAGAATAACTCCTTAACCATTCAGACTTTTCATTACCAAATGTAAATCCAAATGTCCTGACTTCCATTTCCTGAAATTATGATACTCATTCACCCCATTTAACGTGCTCCGTGAAAACTGCATATAGAAAGCAGGCACATACATAGGAATTCAACAAGTTTTAAAAAAAATGCTTACTATATTGATTGAGATCCATAATATTCAGCGATAATAACATGCAAGTAATTTTTACTTGTTTGCGTAATTTTTACGTGTAATGCAAATTTAATGGTCAAAGTATTAGTGAATTCAAACAAAGAAGTAGGCACCAACTTGTGGTCAATTTTCTTTCAGACTGGCTATTTGGAAAGAGTACTTAGCCTGTCAATGTTTACCGGGGAGTGCCTGTGTAAACATTCGTGTTTCTCACTGTTCCTCATAACAGTTTCTTGTATTGCATTTCTTCTGACCTTGCTATCTGCAACCAATCATAGGAGATCCATTTGGGCTGCATCTGTTTTCATAAGAAGCTGGGCTGCAGTGTTTTTCTCAGAGATGAATATCAACATCAAATATGCTTCTGAGTGCCT
Organism: Amblyraja radiata; assembly: GCF_010909765.2. NCBI lineage: Eukaryota > Metazoa > Chordata > Chondrichthyes > Rajiformes > Rajidae > Amblyraja > Amblyraja radiata. The sequence goes on along the minus strand of NC_045974.1, from coordinate 43,845,126 downwards.
CATTATTTATGTTTGAGAGAGGGAGAGATTTCGTAGCCTTCAGCTGAGCTCTCGAGAATGTGTCGTACTGTGCTGTTTATACATTGAAGATATTAATGGGTGTAGATGTCATTTTTCATTTTAACGTCTGAAATGTGACATGCTGATAGGTTAAACAGCCATATTTATCAGTTACAGCTAGAAGTGGCATCTAACTTCCAGAAAATTATGTTTCTTTTTGTTTACCACATTTATAAAGATCACAATTTAAATGGTATTGTTTAAATATTTTACATTTGCTGCAGCAAGAGTGGTAAGTAATAACTTTATTCCAAAGTCAATGTGGTGTCTGAGCAATACAAATATCATAATTGGGAAAAAAACTTAGTTGGCTATTCTTAAGTTAAGTTTTTTTAAAAGACATTTCGTTGCCCGATAACTCAACAAATGTGCCAAAAGGATCTGCAAGCACAGATTGACATCAGGTGCAATCTGGCAGAAGTGATGCTGGAATGAAGTTTCAAGTGCGATCTTGACCTATCCCTGTAATGCCATCAAAACTAAAATACACTGAAGTAGTTAATGTTACATGTAATATACAGAATCTAGAAGAATAATGCATAGTGTGTGCAAGTAATATTCAATGCTTATAGTTGAAGTTAATTATTAGAAATAGTCATTTTTGGAAAAAACGTTGTCACTACAATATTTTTAGTGGCCACAAAAGTAGCCACCAATGATGTGCTTGAAGAGAACATTGCATCACATAACACAATTGCATACTTTTATTAAGTGTTGCACAATGGTAATATTTAAATATTGTTTTTTTCTGTATGTTATATATGAGTATATGTTTCTGTTGCCTGGTGCAGAATAGTGCATTTCGATGAAGGCAGATTTCTTTTATTCAAGGAGAGCTAAGGCAAAAGTCTGTATGAATGTTATATTGGCAGCTAAGACCATAATATAATTGCACATAATTTAAATGAAAGATATACTACATATATAACACTATCAAAGATACCCTGGGTAATTTCATCAGATTTACTAAATTAAAAGTAAACGTGCAATTAAAAATCATATAGTAGCGGGTAAAATTAATTTTGTTGGAATAATTTAAAACGGATTGTAGATTAAATGTATAAATATATGGCAAATGTGCGTTCAATTATATTTGGGGCACATGAGCACCACCGTGTTACTCATGGTAACCGAATATTAAGTGGATAATTTTGGAAAGTAGGGAGAATCGTTGTTGTTATCCGCTTTGTACAAATTAGAATCTAATGTTCTGTCCTTGTTTTTTCTATAAAATCCTCTGAAGTTATTAGTTTATTCAGAATTTCAACTTCCATCTTAAAGGTGAATCCCTTTTGTTCATTATTCTGGTTTAACTTGATAAACAGACACATTAGCAGGTGTCCCAGGCCTAAATATTAGGTTTCTCTTCCGTCATTAAGCACAGAGATATTGAACCACATTGCAAATTCTTGGCGTGTTTCACTTCTCGGACTTTATACGTCTTGCATTCTGGCCTCTTACATATTTTAAATTTCACTTGCTGGAATTTTTTTTTTGAGATAATACTGAAATAAATGCTACCAAATACTGAAATAAACGATAACGTTAATTAAATAAGGTATTGTAAATAAAATAAAATTCAGTTTTCTAACATATTCTGTACATTTATTGGATAAAAATTAAAATGTTTAATTTTTCAAAAATAGTTAATGACACAAGGCAGGTTAAAGTTTTGGATGATACCCATCAATCAATATATCAGAATTTATGATTTGGTTTTTAAAAATTGATTGTCACACAATGGGCCTTCAGTCTTAATTGTTTTTCAAAGCCCGTTCAAATCGTTCACAAAATTAAAAATTGCTGTGTTCTAAAAAAATAAACATGTTATAATGTGAAGCAGTCATGGCAGTTCAGCTTATTACATAAAATGTATCAGTGATTAATCAAGTCTTGTTATACAATACTACACTGTATCCGATGTACTGGATATCTCAAAGTGTGATACCTTCTAATTTCTCATGTTTTTGCTACTTAATAAATACTACTGACTAAAACTTTAGAGCTAAGCAATCAAACAAAATGTGTTCAATGTTGTTAAACATGTCTTGCATATAGTTAAAGTTGAACTTTACAAAGCAGGAGACTTTTCAGGGGGAAAATAGGAAACCATAGTGATATAACAATGCTGTACAAAAGTCTCCAAATGTTCAGAATATGCTTGGCAAATTGTTACCAGATCTTTCTATGGCTAGACAAATCAATGTTGTTAGGAGATGGTGCTGCTGCACTCAGTTTGTTTACTTTGGTTTTGTGCGTCTGCCTGCCTTCTCAAAAACTTGCTTGGAGCCAGACTGTAGCAGCCCTCTCTGTCTTTTCATAATTGATCAGGGGATGACTGGCTTCCCGGAGGGTTAAGACGTGGCAACTTTTTTCTGTTTGCTCAGCATCTCAATGCAGTAGTTCAAACATTGTTCACACCAGCTGGCAGTGTAATGCCATATGCACATCCTGTCAAAGCAACTGTTGTCATGGATACTAGAAAGTACTAGAAAACCAACCCCTTGATTCTAATCAAAAATGTACTTTACCCCATCAGAGGTGAATCGGATGTTTTTTGAAAGCAGATTGATCAAGTGAATCTTTACTCTGCACCTAAATTTTTTATCACACATCATGTGCTAACGATTTTGTTTTTGATGACTCCATGTATCTCTGCCGACCAAGACTATTTCCTGGAGTCTGTTTCAAGGATTGTTGATGGGTAGTACCTGTTCTTGCTCATAATGCCAATAGGTTGAAATCAACTACCCACTGTTTTGGGCATTCACATTTGTGTTTTTTTTATTGCAACATTATCTCATGGTAATCCAGTCATTTATTTTTTAGTGTGCTGGGACTTTATTGGGTTTGTGCCCAGTTATATTTATTACATATATTTAATATAATCAAAATCTTTACATAAAGTATCATTTCTGGAGATACATTTCTATTCACTTATGGAGATTTAAACTGTAAGTAAAATGATCATACATGACCAAGGTAATGTATATAAAATCACAAGTGGTGCAGGGGGATACGAAATTTCATTTCACTTAAAACATATCTTTTATAATTAGTGACAAGCACCAGTAAAATAATCAACTGTGTTTTAATTTGTTACCATGTCCCTTCTTTTCATCATTAAAAAGGCTAGTTTTCATATTGTAAGCATTTTCCCTGCCTGCAATCTACAGTCCAGAATCCCCGTTAATCCACTTCCAAGATATCTGATGTTGATTTGTCAATTTTAATTACAGCTTCCAGTAACATTTGAAGTCTTGCGCTTCTGCACCAAAATGATATTATGAATATGCAAATCTATGGTAATAAGAGGGGGAGGGGGTCATTTCTGTTGAACACACACTCACAGTGGATGAATCCCTAGTGGAAACAAGTCTATTGATGCAGTTTACATCAGTTTGTAATGTACTATAAGATTCACTCTTCCGGTAGCTTTCTGCAGAAACTCTGAACTGTTACAGTGTCATGATCAGCTATGGGATTAAAACAAAACTTATGAATCTAGTTTCATGAAATATGTGTTTGTGTTATGAAAGCAAAGAAAAAGTAACCAATGTAGTACAAACAGATGATCTGTATGACGGGGAAAATAAACATTGAAGAACAAAGTACTGTGGTTTGTGAAAAAGGTGGACTATACACAAAATCATTTCATTTTATGTGCATCCTGAATTACCATGACTTTGGTAATAGAATTGAGATCACAGCTTAAGGAAACAAACTTTATGAATAATAATGTTTTTTTGGCTTGCAGGCACTACAAGCAGCAAGACAGCTTCTTCTTCAGCAGCAAAGCAGTGGTCTGAAATCTCCAAAGGGAAACGACAAGCAGCGAGCATTGCAGGTCAGCAAGCTATTACCGATCTTTTGTAGCAACAATAATTGAAAATCTTCAGAAACTTGAGCTCATTTTTTTTTTAGGAAAGCGACTATATTCTAGTCCACAGACAAAAATGGTCGACTTTAAGGTTCAGGTAATTGGCCCTGGATATGATTCCTTGAAAGGGGTTGTAGTTTCAGCATGATTTTAAACTCTGTTTGATTAAGTTACCCGCACCCATTACTTAAAGTGAGGGGTGGAAATAAAGAAGCTTGCTGCTAAATTATTTGATTTGTGCACAGCATAACAAAGGTATAAAGCAGCATTTTTGATATTAAGTGTAGATTTAATAACACAAAATGCCTTCAGTACAAAAATATTTATGGTGCATAACATGAGTATTTATGGAGATGGATAAGAAATAAAATCAACTTCTGCAATTTACAAATATTCAATCTTTGGCTGATATTGTCGACTGATGCCCGCTGAATAGATCACCTGTTATTGAAGTTTTGACCTCTGAACGGGTTGGTTGACAATCCTTGCTTATTCATCGCAGCAGATTTCAAGGAGCCTCTATGGTTGTTGAAATAAAATTAGCTTGGAGATCAAATGAAAGAAGTCTCGGTGAATTGCACACATAGAACCCTCACCATGAAGCTCGTCCTCCAGGCCTTTTAAAAGCATCTTTACAGTGTTGCCGGGGTGGGGGATTTAATGTAGAAACATTTGCTATGGTTGGTTTTCCAGGGAGGAAGCCATAAGGTCTGTGGCTTCTGATTGTCAAAGTTTTCCAACAGCTTTACATTCATTCATCATGCATATATATCCAAGTTGAATCATTTAACCTGTTTACTTGGATGCACGGGAACTTTGTTGACCCTGCAAAACACCAATCAAAATGTTGTTTTGCAACAAGACTAGAGTACAAGAAGTACTTGCTCTCTTACCAAAGCGAGGCCCATTCCAGTTATTATGACAATTTCCTCAACTTGTTCCATTTTAAATTATCTCGGCAATTAGCATATTTTCAACCTTATTTTTAGGCTTAAATTGCAGTGTGAGAACGTGCATTCCTCTCAGCTAATTAGTGCTATCAAGGAACAGTAGGTTGGCTCATTAGTACCATGTGTGTTTAATTAGTGAAGGGAAAATTGGAGTTAACTCATAGTTAATATTTTCACAGAGAGCCACAATGCCAACACCTTCATTTGCAGGCACACCCCTGCATAACTAATCATGGCCTCGTGACTTATAAGATGCATGTTTAGTGAGATCACTAAATTGTTGACAGAATTGTTTAGAGAAATGTGTGAGATCTTTTCTGCAGTGAAATTGGTGGATAAAGGAGGTAATTTGCGTCATCTCTGTAGTTAGCTGAAATTAAAATTGCCGTTTAAACATGAAACAAACCATAACTTCCAAGCCAATATAGTAACATTTTTTCAAAGTATGAAAAATAACTAATATTATTTTATGCATCATCATCATCGTTGAAAAAATCAATGGGCATGGTGCCTTACAATGCTATTTATGACAGTGATCGCATCTTCTGCTGGAATATGGTGACCCTTGGCTCACTAGGAGCTCATCCGCCCTTTGACAGGTCTTGTTTTTGTTCCTGCTGGGGGTCCACAGCCCCCTCCTCACTTGGCAAACCAGGTGGGGGAGACGGTTTAGTTGTTCACTATCCGACCATGGAGCAGGTAGCACGGGATTACATGGTATCCGTGGCAGGGAACTCCCCCCGACCTGACCTGCAAGAAGAATTGATTCTTGGGTCTTATTCAATAAATGTGGGTGAAACATTTGAGCAAGTAGTCAATGAATTTAACTTGCTTTAGATGACTTCTAAATACATGTCAAGCAACAACCAAGATACTCACTTAGTTTATGCAATAATATGCAGACCACATAGACTGAGGGTGCAAGTATGTCCATACCAATTGGTTCACAGGATGACAAATGACCTACTTTATCCATGAGCATCTATCTACATCAACAACTTACCTTTATATTGCCTTTAACATGAACATTTTCCAGGTCACTTCATATGAGCGTTACCAAACAGAATTTGTTTAAAGGCACATGACGAGATAGCAGAGAGCTGAGTCTAACAGATCCAATTTTAGGGACATATAAGGAGAGAATAAAGCTGGCGAGGGAGATAGGTTTGCAAAGGGAATTCTCTATCCGGGGCCCCTCTGCAATGTTGATACCAAAGACCTGCCCACATATTTCTGGTATTCTCCGAGATGTTTGGAGGCAATTTTTACTCAACAAATGCTGGATGTTTAACAGGCAGTCTGTGGATTTCATCTGTATCCATGTGGAAACTAGCATTGTGTTTTGGATGACATCATGATCCCTCATGGGAATGCATGTGTAACAAGGGAATTGGATTCCACTGAGATGCTTCCATCATTGAATATCTTGTTTGCAATCAGTTTCCAGACCAACATAAGAGTAATTGGGTGACGCTTTGGTCGAGACCCTTCTTCAGATCCAAAACATCACCCATTCCTTCCCTCCAGAGATGCTGCCTGTCCCGCTGAGTTACTCCAGCATTTTGTGTCTATCTTCAGTGTAAATCAGCAGCTGCAGTTCCCTGCTACGCATTTGAATAATTGTTCTTGAGAGTAGTAATTATGTGGTCGAGTTTTTCAGAATTCACTTCATGGGTAAGTCTCATCTCCTATAAATAAGAATAAATATTCTTGTGCTGAGATGAGTTCAGCTTTTGGTGCCTTTGATACAAACAACCAACTGTTGATTTTTATTAGGCACAAGACATATCCTGCATTTCCATACAATCTCATTTCACTCTGAGAGAGCACTAGAGCTCTCACATTAAGTTCATAATAATGAGCAAATCCATCAAGTGAGCAAAATAATATTCAAAGCTACCATTGCTCTAAAATGTAACTTCTTACAAATATATATACATAGCCTTTGGCCTCTTTAAATGCCTTACCACGTGTGTTTAAGTCATAGAGTCAGTCATGCAGTGTGGAAACAGGCCCTTCGGTCCAACTTGCCCTTGCTGACCAACATGTCCCATCTACACCAGTCCCACCTGCCTGCAATTGGCCCATACCCTTCTAAACCTATCCTATCCTTTTGCCTGTCCTAAAGTATTTTAAACATTGTGATAGAAGCTGCCTCAACTACTTCTTCTGGCAGCTCATTCCATATACCTACAACCCCTTGTGTAAAAATGTTGCCCCTCAGGTTCTTATTAAATCTTTTGCTCCTGACCTTAGACCTATGTCCATCAGGTTCTTAAAAGACTCTGTGCATTTACCATATCTAATTTCCTCATGATCCTATATGCCTGTATAAGATCACCCCTCATCCTCCTGCACTCTGAATGGTCCTCGCCTGCTCAAACTCCCCCTATAGCTCAGGCCCTTCGACTTCACGCATCATTCTCGTAAATCTTCGTTGCACCCTTTCCACCTCTTTCCTATAACATGATGACCAAAACTGAACACAGTATCCAAATGCAGCCTCACCAAAGACTTGTACAACTGTAGCATGACCTCCCAACTTCTATACTTAATACTCTGACCGATGAGGCCAATGTCCTGAAAGCCTTCGTGACCATCCTATCTACCTGTGACACCACATTCAAGGAACGATGTACTTGCACTCCTAGATTACTCTGCTCTACAACACTCCCCAGAGCTCTGCCTTTCATTGTGTAGGTCCTGCCGTTATTTGTCGCAAATGCAATACTTCTCCATATTAAATTCCATGAACCTTTCCTCAGCCCACCTGATACAATTTTCACCACCATCTTCACTATCTACAATACCACCCACTTTTGTGTCATCTGCAAACTTGCTAATCACGCTTGTACATTCTCATCCGTAAACCACAAACAACAGCCCAGCACTGTCCCATGTGGCACACCACTGGTCACAGGCCAAAGATGAGTAAACTCATCTATTTCTAAGAAATGTCAAATTTTATTCACCAAGGCTTTTGCAAAAAAAAAAGCTTAAATTGGTTTTCTTCATTATAGATCTTCAAACACACATCCCTGATTCAAACAGAAACAATTTTTATTTCAAAAGACTGTGTTATCAGGCCTACCTGGATTTTGAATTTAAAAATGATTCTTTGCTCATCTACAAGAAGAATCAATCCCAGAGCATTGTCCAAGGTTTAATTACTCCTCTCTCTGGCCTGTAAGAGGCTAACATTCAATATTGTAGTACATTATCTTTGTTCCTTACACTGATTTATGGTGTATTTCAAACTCAGCTTTGGTTTTCGTGATAACTACACCATGGTGCAGTGGTAGAGTTGTTGCCTTATAGCGCCAGAGTCTCGAGTTCGATCCTGACTACAGGTGCTGACTATACAGGATTTGTACCTTCTCCCCGTGACCTGTGTAAGTTTTCTCCGGGAATTCCAGCTTCCTCTAATACTCCAAAACCGTGCAGGTTTGTAGGTTAATTGGCTTGCTATAATTGTAAATTGTCCCTAGTGTGTGCAGATAGTGGGGATCACTGGTCGGCACGGACTTGGTGGGCCGAAGGGCCTGTTTCTGCACTGTATCTCTAAACTAAACTAAACTAAACTACATGTGCATGGGCATTTTGATTCTACATGAGGTATGTTGGCAAGATCCAAAGAGTAGTTTCCCCAACAAGTTAAATTAGAAGCAGCATTAATGTCCGCCTTGACCACTTTTATATAAAATAACGTGCTTCTCATATTGAAAGGGTTTTTATTTTTCTACTGTTTCGTCTGATTTAATAAAGTAGGCTCCAAAGGTAAATTATTCAACTTACTTGCTCTCAACCTACTATTGCGAAACTGTTGAGAGCCTTTTTCCATCATTATCTATTTAGAGAATGAAGTTACATGCATCAAGGTGCCCCAAGTAATATCTCAGCTTTAAAGTAACTGTCCAAAATTTAAACACAGATCCAGATGCAGAAAGCTGTGGCTTTCTGTGTAACAAACCATAAGAATGATATCATCCCTTATAATTTACTATTGTTGCAGGAATATTGAATATAAGGTTTCAACTTTCAAGAATCTGAATGTTCCTTGAGGGAGTAAGAACGTGCCCATTTATTCAAAATGGTGAAACTGGGCTGGATTTTATATTCTCAGTGCTGTGGGAACAAAGAGGTTCAGTGGTACGAAGCTTGAAAGGCAAACCATCGCCTGGTTGCATTTCCAGTCAGTGTATTATCACACATCTCTATCTTTAGACCAATTTGTAAGTGAGCAAGGTGACCATTTACCAGCGTCCGTTTCAGTTCCAGTAGGTCAAGTAAGATGAACCTAAGTCCCCATCCAATGAGCTGTTGCTTCCTTACAAACAATCTCTCCAGGTGAAGGATGTTCCTTAGAGGCAGATACAATACGGAGATGCAGCGGTAGAGTCGTTGCCTTACAGCGCCAAAGACCCGGGTTCAATTCTGACCAGGGGTGCTGTTTGTACATTCTCCCTGTGACCTGCGTGGGTTTTCTCCAGGATCTCCAGTTTCATCCCACACTCCAAAGACATACAGGTTTGTAGGCTAATTGGCTTTGGTAAAAATTATAAATAGTCCCTCGTGTGTGTAGGATAGTGTTAGTGTGCGAGGATCGCTGGTCGGCGCGGTCTCAGTAGGCCAAAGGGCCTGTTTCCGTGCTGCATCTCTGAACAATAGTGGTGTTTACCAATCTTTTAGATAGACACATGGATAAAAAGGGATGGAGGCATATGGATCAGGTGCAAGCAGGTGAGCTCAGTTTATTTTGGCATCATATTCAGCACAGTGGGGCATGTGCCTACACTGTACTCTTCTATGTTCTATGTATTACTGATGGAGGTTAATTCCTTGACTCCAAGCCAGAATTAGCTCAAGACGTTCTCTACCACATTGTGGGTCAATGGACATCGGAGAGTAAACAATCCAAGTGAAAATCTTTCTTTTTCTAAATGACATCAAAATATTTTCTTAAATTATTCTTGTTAGGTAGGAAAGGTTAGACTAAAAATCTATCCCACAACTGCAGAATTTGCAGCACCCTCATTAATCTTTTCTGCACTCTATCCAGCCTAATGACATCACTCAAAGAGCTGGGCAACCAGAAGTAGGTACAATGATTTTCAGGGCACCCTATCAAGACATATTTAATGCAGAAGTCACTGAGCGGGTGGCAAAGTTCCAGACCACTGCCCCGAGTTTTGAAGTTTTTACCCCCATGGGAACATCCAGCTGTGAGCACACTCTGAACTCTGCTACTCCTCACAATGCCATCCTGCTTGGAGAAAATTACTCAGAAATGTGTTGCCCCTTACGAGGCCATTTTGTCTGGAAAAATTGTGGTTGAACAACCAATGATGCCCCAACTGTAAAAAAAGGTTCAACAAAATTTGATCAGACCTTGGACTTTCTAATCCACTTTGCAATTCCCTTTCTGATGGAGGGGAAAACAAGCAAGTGTGGAAGTTAAGACAACAGTATTGTTGAAACACATTATTGTAACAACAGTATTAGGGGTGGCACAGTGGAACAGCTGATAGAACTGCTGCCTCTCAGCACCAGAGACACTGACCTCGGGTGACTTCTGTGCCGAGTTCTCCCTGTGACTGTGTGGGTTTCCACCGACTGCTCCGGTTTCCTCTCGCATTCCAAAGACATGCGGGTTTGTAGGTTATATGGCCGCTGTACAGACTCCCCAAATGGGTGGGGAGTGGATGAGAAAGTGCCAGTGTAAGTGGGTGATTGATGGTCAATGTGGACCCAATGGGCTGACAAACCTGTTTCCTTGCTGTATCTCTAAACTAAACTAAACTCACAGAATAAATCAACAAAGTCTCCACAACCTGGAGAAAATTGTGAGAGATTTGGAAAAGTTGTGCAGTTTAAAAGTAGAATGATAAGGCATGAATATTGCCACAGATTATCTGTAGATATATATATCTAAAGAAAACCAGTAGTTAGACGTGGATGCAAAAATTACTACTGACACATGGAAATGTTCGCTAGAATGTAAGGGAGTAGAAGTGAAAATTGCAGGGTTATCCAAATTACATTATACATGTCACGATGGAAGAAAGAGAGGAAGAATTTGCTGCAGTTGAGTTTTCTTAGATAATACCAATTCACTATATATCACAATCTTTTTCGAACAAGGAATCTGTCCTTGAAGGATAAAATACATTGGCATTGCTGCCCTTGACTGGCAATGTACTCTGGTGACTTAAAGGGCCTGTCCCACTTGGGCGTCATTTGCGCGTCATATACGCGACATCCTAAAAATTGGTTGGCGCGTCGTGATGCGCGCATGGCAAGGCGTGGTGGCGTATGCAGTGACACGCGGTAACGCGCTGCGCCCCAGGATTTAGCAGTGCTCAAAATCCTCGCGCGCCACCTACGTGACGTATCCCTTCCGCACGCTGACGTACTGATGGCGTACACTGACGTACTGACGCCGTAAGTGTAGCGCGTAGTGACGCATGGTTACGCACGGTGACGCACAAACATAGCCTATGCTAATTTATTATGCATCACCGTGCGTCAACGTCCGTAACCATGCAGCGCCCGTATGCCGTCGGCACGCCATTTGTGCGTCATTTGAGCGCTGCACCACGTGACCACACGGGTATAAAGCGCGCGTAGTTTGAAAAATGTTCCCCAAAGTATCTTTGATTTTCACTGGGAAAATCCTTGCCAAGGAGATCAGACTAAGTACGAAAGACTAAGGACGCAAATGGCTCCAAAAAGAAGTAGGGCCCTCAAGAGCACTTGGCGCGCGAATGTCGTACTGCTAAACGATTTCCGCGCGACAGTCACTACCGGCCTGTCACGTAAATGAAGCGCCAATGACGCCCAAGTGGGACAGGCCCTTTACCATCTTGCATTAAGTGCTGATCAGTTCCAAAATTATTCATCTGGAGACCAGCCCAGGAGCTGATCTTTTTTTAAGTAACTTGCCCATGTCAGGAAAATTATACAGGAAAATGCATGTTCTATCCTGATATTGTTTGGAGCAGCCAATTTACGATTTAAATACAGTATCGAGAAACTGCTGGAAATCTCTCTCATTCACTCTCAACCTCCTCCCTCTCTCACTTTTTTTTTCACTCTCTCTCTTTCTTTCCCTCTACTTCAGCTTTTTGGCAGTCCTCCTATTCCCCAGCCCATCCCCTCTATCTCTCCATCCTACCTTCCTCCTGCCCCGCTCAATTCTCACCTCAACCCTTCCCCTCCCCTTCCCACCTCTTACTGATTCCATCCTCTACAATCTCTCACATGGGCCCCAGCTATGCCTACCATTCTGATGATACATTGAACAATCCTTGCTCCAGACGCACACAGCTAACATCTCCCAACTCTTTCTCCGCTACATTTACAACTGCATCGGGGCTGTCTCTTGCACTTGTTGATTTGATTAACTTTACCTCGAATGTCCACCTTGCTCTCAAATTTCCTTGGACTATCTCTGACATCTCTGCCCCTTCTCTTGATCTCCGTGTCTCCATCACAATGGACAGACTATCAATGACAAACCCTCCCACTCCCACAGGTATCTGCTTCCTCCGGCTTCACATTTCGTGCCTCTATTTCCTTATCTCACACCTTTTGTCTTTTCATCTCTGGCCTTTGTCCAACCATCTGCCTATCAACCCTCCCCCCTCACCTGTATCCACCTGCCACTCACCTGCCCCTCCTCTTTTCCAGCTTTCCACTACAATCAGTCTGAATATGGGTCCAGACCCGAAACCTCACCTGCCCATGTTGTCCAAAGATGCTGCTGACCTGCTGAATTACTCCAGCATTTTGTCTTTTTTTTTGGTCAGTTTTTAAATGTCTATGATGATCCAATGCTTAGCAACGTTTAATTAATTTGGGGAAATTTATTGGAATGGACTGCATCAATAAGACACATTAAGTTTTAGTTTAGTTTTAGTTTTAGAGATACAGAGTGAAGGCAGGCCCTTCGGCCCACTTGGTCCGTGCCGACCACTGATCCCTGTGTATTAACACTATCCTACACACAAGGGACAATTTTTAAAAACATTTATCAAGCCAATCTATCTACATACCTGTACGTCTTTGAAGTGAGAGAGGAAACAGAAGATCTCGGTGAAAACCCACGCAGGTCACGGGGAGAACGTACAAACTCTTCAATTTGCCTGCATTTCTACAGATTATGCCATAGGTTCAAGGTGAAGGGGAAAAGATTTAATAGGAATCCGTGGGGTAACTTTTTCACACAGATGGTAGTGGGTTTATGGAACAAGCTGCCAGAGGAGGTAGTTGAGGCTGGGACTATCCCATCGTTTAAGAAACAGTTGGACAGGTACATGGATAGGACAGGTTTGGAGGGATATGGCCCAAGCGCAGGCATTATTGGCCGTTGTGGGCCAGTTGGGCCGAAGGACCTGTTTCCACACTGTATTAATCACTGTAAACTATGATTAATAATCTGAATGAAAGATGCAAAAATCAAATTTTAGCTCTGTCTTTTCACATGCTCATTGATATAGAAATCCAGAAAATCTCATAGTAGAAGAGAACGGGGAAGAATAAATTAATAATGGTCGCTTCCAAGATTATACTCATTTTTTAACTTCTAAATGATTTCCCCAGGTTATTTATCTCAGTAAATCACTGCTCCCATTCTCTATCTTGTTTAGGCATCAGATGCTCACCACTGTTAGAAGCAGCTTCAAGCTGAAGTTTTCAAAAGAAGCCAGGCCTTTATACTCTTATTTGTAAACCGCTGATGGAAACAGATAAATAACAGCCTGCCATTTTGTCGGCAGCTAAACATGGAGATGTAATAGGTAGCAGTAAATAAGAAGCAAATAAATAAGTGTTTAGAACAGTTTACAGATGAAAAGCTGGAACATTCTGTGCAGTCCTTTGAAGTAACATTTATGTTCTTGCTGTCAATGAAATGGATTTGATAGCACACAGAGCTGTACATGCCTTTTTTAGTTCCAAGATACAAGATACAAGAGAGTTTATTGTCATGTGTCCCAGATAGTAAGTAAGTAAGTAAGTAAGTAGGACAATGACATTCTTGCTTTGCATCAGCACAACAGAATATAGTAGGTATGAATACAGAACAGATCAGTGTGTCCATATACCATTATATAAATATATACACACATGAATAAATAAAACAGATAAAGTGCAAATAACAGATAATGGGCTATAAATGTTCAGAGTTTTGTTTGAGTTGAGTTTAATAGCCTGATGGCTGTGGGGAAGCAGCTGTTTCTGAACCTGGACGTTGCAGTCTTCAGGCTCCTGTACCTTTTACCTGAAGCTAGTGGGGAGATGAGTGTGTGGCCAGGATGGTGTTGGTCCTTGATTATGCTGCCAGCCTTTTTGAGGCAGCGACTGTGATAGATCCCCTCGAAGGTAGGCAGGCCAGAGCCGATGATGGACTGGGCAGTGTTTACTACTTTTTGTAGTCTTTTTCGCTCCTGGGCGCTCAAGTTGCCGAACCAAGCCACGATGCAACCAGTCAGCATGCTCTCTACTGTGCACCTGTAGAAGTTACAGAGAGTCCTCCTTGACAAACCGACTCTCCGTAATCTTCTCAGGAAGTAGAGGCGCTGATGTGCTTTCTTTATAATTGCATCAGTGTTCTCGGACCAGGAGAGATTTTCAGAGATGTGCACGCCCAGGAATTTGAAGCTCTTGACCCTTTTAACCATCAACCTGTTGATATAAATGGGACTATGGGTCCCCATCCTACTCCTTCCAAAGTCCACAATCAGTTCCTTGGTTTTGCTGGTGTTGAGGGCCAGGTTATTGTGCTGGCACCATTTGGTCAGTCGGTCGATCTCTCTTCTATACTCCGACTCGTCCCCATCAGTGATACGTCCCACAACGACCCATGTCGTCAGCGAACTTGATGATGGAGTTCACACTATGACCAGCTACGCAGTCATGAGTATAGAGTGAGTGCAGCAGGGGGCTGAGCACGCAGCCTTGAGGTGCTCCCGTGCTGATTGTTATTGAGGCTGATACCTTTCCACCAATTCGAACAGTCTGTGGTCTGTGAATGAGGAAGTCGAGGATCCAATTGCAGAGAGAGTTTAGTTTAGTTTAGAGATACAACGCGGAAACAGGCCCTTTGGCCCACTGAACCCGTGCTGACCAGTGATCCCCACACACTAACACTACCCTACACACACTAAGGACAATTTTTAATTATACCAAGCCAATTAACCTACAAATCTGTATTACTTTGAAATGTGGGAAGAAACTAGAGGTCCCGGAGAAAACCCACGCAGGTCATTGGGAGAACGTACAAACTCTGTACATACAGCACCTGTAGTCAGTATCGAACCTGTGTATCTGACGCTGTAAGGCAGCAACTCTACCGCTGCCATCGCGCCGCCTTGTGGTATAACAGCTTGTGCTATAAGCTCCCAACGAAGAAAACTAAGCCCAACGCCAAATTAGTATCTAAACTGTTTATACACATCTGGAAAGAGTACAGAGATTTACAAGGATATTGTCGGGACTCAAGGGACTGAGCTGTAGCGAGAGGTTTGGCAAAGTAGGGCTTTAATCCTTGGCATGCAGGAGGATAAGGTGTGATCTTTTGGCCAGAGTATGGGAATCAAGAACCAGAGCACATAGGTGCAAGGTGAAAAGAGAAAGATTTAATAGGAACTTGAGAGGAAACTGTTTCACTCAGAGGACAGTTGGTGTACGCAACGAGCTGCCAGAAGAGGTTGTTGAGGCAAGTATAATTACAGCATGTACACTTGGACAGGTTCTTGGATGGGAAAGGCCGAGAGATACATGCCAAATGCAGGCAAGTAGGACATGCTTAGGTGGGGCACCTTGTTCGACATGGATGAGTTGGGTTGAGGCAGCTGTCTCTATGCGGTTTGGTTCTATGACGTTGATCCAGCAGTCACTGATGTGCTTCTCTTTTGAAAAATCCATTCATTTAGAACACAGAACATAGGTGTGCCTCATGGTTCAGTGCTGGGCCCGTTACTGTTTGTCATCTACATCAATGATTTGGATGAGAACATACAGGGCAAGATTAGCAAGTTTGCTGATGATACAAAAGTTAGCAGTTTTGCAGATAGTTGCGAAAGATTGCAGCAGGATCTGGATCGATTGGCCAGGTGGGCAGAGTAATAGTTGATGGAATTTAATACAGAAAAGCGTGAGGTGTTGCATTTTGGGACGTCGAACAAGGGCAGGACCTACACAGTAAATGGTAGGCCTCTGGGTGGTGTTGTAGAGCAGAGGGATCTAGGAGTGCAGGTGCATGGTTCCTTGAAGGTCGTTCTTTACAGGTATGTGGCGACTATTTGCATACCTTGGGCATGCAAGCAAAGAATTTCACTGTCACTAGTCATATGTGACACTAAAGCATTCATTCACTCATTCATTCAATTGTAATTTTATATACTTCTATCAGTTTGTCCCCATAACCTCAGGTGTTCCAGAGAAAACAATCCAAGTCTGTCGAATCCCTCCCTAAAGCTAAAACCTCATAATCCAGGCATCATTCTGGTAAACCTTTTCTGCATCCTTTATAAAGCCTCTGTATCCGTTCTGTAATGGGATGACCAGAACAGCACGCAATACTCCAAAGGCAGTCTAACCAAAGTCCTGCACCATGACTTCCTGACTGTTATACTAAATACCTCGATCTTTGAAAGTAAACATACCATTTGCCTTCTTCACCAATCTAGCAACTTGTGTTGCCACTTTCAGGTTGTTATGGACTTGGACCATAAGATTCAAGAGCCAATAGTGTTTTAGTGTCACATGTCCCAGATAGAACAATGAAATTCTTACTTGCAACAACACAACAAAATATGTAAACATAGTATACTGTAAACAAGATAATAAATGAGACAGAAAAGTTCCGTGATTGTGTATATATATACATAGATATGTACACACACACACACACACACACACACATACACACACACACGCACACATATGTTATATATATATACATTAAAAAATATACACACATACACATGAAAGCATACAAACAATAATAGTGCAAAAAGGCAAAACCAATGCCCGCATCTACGTAGTTCAGAGCTTAATGGAGGTTGTAGTGTTTAATAGCTGTAGGGAAGAAGCTGTTCCTGAACCTGGCCATTACAGGTTTCAGGCTCCTGTACCTTCATCCCAATGGCAGGGGGGAAATGAGTGTGTGGCCAGGATGGTGTGGGTCTCTGATGATGCTGGCTGCATTTTTGAGGCAGCGACTCCGGTAAATCCCTTCAATAGAGGGGAGGTCAGAGTCCGTGATGGACTTTTTGTACCACTTTTTGCAGTCTACTTCACTCCTGGGCTTTCAAGTTGCCGAACCAGGCTGTGATGCAACCAGTCAAAATGCTCTCTACTGTACACATGTAGTAGTTCAAAGAATCCTCACTGACATTCCGAATCTCCGTAATCTTCTCAGCAAGTAGAGGCGTTGATGGGCTTTCTTTATAATTTTATCAGTGTGCTGGGTCCATGAAATATCTAAAGTCCACAATCAGTTCCTTGGTCTTACTGACATTGAGAGACAGGGTGTTGTGCTAGCATCATTTGGTTAGTCGATGGATCTTTCTTCTATACTCTGATTGATCGCCATCTGTAATTCGTCCAACAACGTGGGGTCGGCGAACTTGAAAATGGAGTTTGCACTGTGTCCGGCTACTCAGTCACGAGTACCGAGTGAGTAGAGCAGGAGGCTGATCACGTAGCCTTGAGGTGCTCACATACTGATTGTTAGTGAGGAAGAAGTGTTTTTGCCAATTCGAACAGACTGTGGTCTGTGGATGAGGAAGTCGAGGATCCAGTTGCAGAGGGATGTGCAGAGACCCAGTTCCGTGAGCTTGGTAACCTGGAGAGGATGATAGTATTGAACATATAGTAATCTATAAACACCAGCCTGACGTATGTGTTTTTATTGTCCAAGTAGTCCAGTGCAGAGTGGAGAGCCAGTAAGATTGTATCCTCTGTTAACAATAGACAATAGAGAATAGACAATAGGTGCAGGAGTAGGCCATTCGGCCCTTTGAGCCAGCGCCGCCATTCAATGTGATCATGGCTGATCATCCACAATCAGTACCCCGTTCCTGCCTTCTCCCCATATCCATTGACTCCGCTATCTTTAAGAGCTCTAGCTAACTCTCTCTTGAAAGCATCCAGAGAATTGGCCTCCACTGCCTGAGGCAGAGAATTCCACAGATTCACAACTCTCTGGGTAAAAAAGTTTTTCCTCATCGCAGTACTAAATGGCCTACCCCTTATTCTTAAACTGTGCCCCTGGTTCTGGACTCCCCCAACATCGGGAGCATGTTTCATGCCTTTAGCATGTCCAATCCCTTAATAATCTTATATGTTTCAAGAAGATTACCCTCTCATCCTTCTAAATTCTAGTGTATACAAGCCCAGTCGCTCCATTTTTTCGACATATGACAGTCCCGCCATCCCGGGAATTAACCTTGTAAACCTACGCTGCACTCCCTCAATAGCAAGAATGTTCTTCCTCAGATTTAGAGACCAAAACTGCAAACAATACTCCAGGTGTGGTCTCACTAGGGCCCTAGATCCTCTAGCCACTAGTACAACTGGGAGATTGGCTGTGTCTTTCTTAGTGAAGACAGATCCAAAGTACCTGTTCAACTCTTCTGTCATTTCCTTGTTCCCCATAATAAATTCACCTGTTTCTGTCTTCAAGGGTCCAACTTTGGTCTTAACTAATTTTTTCCTCTTCACATACCTAAAGAAGCTTTTACTATCCTTCTTTATATTCTTGGCTAGCTTATCTTCGTACCTCATCTTTTCTCCCCATATTGCCTTTTTAGTTATCTGCTGTTGCTCTTTAAAAGTTTCCCATTCCTCTGGCTTCCTGCTCATCTTTGCTATGTTATACTTTTATTTTTATACTCTCCTTGACTTCCCTTGTCAGCCACGGTTGCCTCTTACTCCCCTTAGAACCTTTCTTCCTCTTTGGAACGAACTAATCCTGCACCTGGTGTGGAAGTATACATCCATACGCCACTATTGTCATTAAAATAGAGTGAAATAGCATCACATTAGTTTTCCATGCATGTGGTTCTTAAGCTAGCCACTATGAAGACAGGATGGGGAAACAAAAACATTAGGTGATCCAGACTGCCTCGGTATTTCACTCTCCTCAGAACAGGATGTCTAAAGGTATTAGCAAAGCTAATATATTCATCTTATAACTGTTGTCCAAGGTCACTTCTCCATAGTCACCGCCAAGGAAATATATCAAGGTTTGGTTATAATATGGTTAATAGTTAACGGAGGTAGCTTACTATGATGCTTGTTATTATCTACAGTAAGCATTCTTTCACTTTGTATCACTTCAACACTGAAGTGTTGTATTTGGAAACTTTAGAACAACCCACTATCATTAGTTTTGATGATCTTCTGATGGCTATAAAACTTTGCAGCCTGCATGTTCTTACCATATCTTACCCTGATTATTCTAAAGCAAGGGTCACTTAAAGACAGTCTTCACTAATCAATATAGCATTCCTACTGCGGCTTCAGTTTGAGGCGATTTGTGTTAAATTACATTGGGAGCAGATTCATCTGGTGTTCAAAAAATATTTCTATTCAACAGTGAGAGAAATTCATAAAAAGGGCCAAAATGTTCTCCCAATGTATGGTATAATTGTAAATGTAAAAAGCAGTCAATGTCCCATTCCCTTTCGGAGTTACAGGGTATAGTGAGCTCCCCTCATATCTCAGAGCAACTGAGCCACCACAATATTGTGCTCAGCACAGTAGCGAGGATTCCACTCCGTGAATCTGCATTTGTGTTCTGGCACTTGTCTGCGTCTTTGTGAATATCTAAGGTTATCAGAATGGATTCCTTTCAGTATTGCTGTTTCTGTCTGCATTCCTTCCAAGTTGTGTCACCCTCTCCAATATCAATGTATTTACAGCCCTTTGATCTCTCAGTCGCTTATTCATTCTCCAGGAAGGCCTAAAGCACAAGACATGTGGGAATTGTCGCATGTGCGGTTAAAGTCCAGTCGCATGTGCTGTGTCATTTGCACAGCTTTGGGATATTTGTAATTCCATGGTCTGGATTTTTTTTTTTTTTTTTTTTTGAAATGATAAAACCCAGCCAGTTGAGACAGGGATATCCCAAAATGGTCAGGAATTACAAGTTGGCAGATGGAAAGTTACTCTGGTGAAAAATATGA